>NC_059351.1:49197500-49497500 GCF_019703515.2 Myxocyprinus asiaticus
GTATTTAATTAATTACATTACATGTATTTCACCCATAATTACAGATAAAACTAAACTAAATTGAATGGAAAAATTTAAAATGATGTAGAAAAAAAACTAAATTAAAATTCGAAATAATAATAACTGGTTGTAATGACTAACGCAGCTTTCACTGTCTTTAGTCTATGTTTGAGTGGAGGGGAAAAATCAACAAACAATTGAAAAAGTCAACAGAACACAATAAGAAGTGTGCTTCTTACACCTAAAGCATATGCTTTCACTCTGAAACCAATTTGAAGTTTGTTCAGCAGGATACTAATCATAACATGTGAATATGAAATGCAACAGAGGTGTTTTTGTTGCATTTATATTGACAAATAGTTTTTCTTAGTTGTGAAGGTTAAAATAAGCTTAAAATATTGATGTTGAGTTTACAGATTCATGAATAGATTCATTCAGACGCGGACTTAACTCAGACTCGATTGTTTAAAGACTCAGACTCAACTAAGGTGGACTTGAACCCGACATTAACATACACACACACACACACACACACACACACACACACGCACACACGCACGTTACATTCAGGTCATTGAGGATACAGTTCCTGCTTCCTCTTGTCTCAAACAATGGAAGCTCTATTACCACCCAGAAATATTTAGAGAGGGAGAGACAGAGTTTATACCAAAATTTTGCATACTAAAAAAATCAGCATACATAGAGAACATACAAATAAACCTTTTGAAGCATGTCTCCATCTATTACAAAAATAGTAACTAAGTGTAGTCGGTGGTTGCACAGAAACAACACAGGATACATAAATAATTTTTTGGGGATTTATTCTGATGGCTGTTTGGAAAAAGAGGGAAAAACAGCGGTCGATGGGGCCATATATATATATATATATATATATATATATATATATATATATATATATATATATATATATATATATATATATATATATATATATATATATATATATATATATATGAAAATCGGTAAAATGAAATAAAAAAATGAAATACAAAAATAAAATAAGGTACAACGAAAACACAAACAGGGCATTAGGCTACCTATATGCTTCAGCATGCATCGCCTTATGCTTGCTTATATCATTCAAAGCATTTTATGCATTTAACACATGCTTAAATCACTCAAAGCATTTTATGCATTTTTATCCAGGCTTTAAGGACATGTATTGCAGTTTAAAATAATAACACTTATTAACCCTAACCCTAACCTAACCCTATATTTTCACATATAACAAGTATTACACATTTTCACTACACTGGAAAACACTCTGGGCTGTAAATCATTAAATAAGATATGATGAATTCTAAATTTACATACCCCGTCTTTGCATGTGCACCAAAATATGGTCAAACTCCACACATGCAATCCATATGCATCCTTCAAAAATGATCCATAACAGACACTCAGTTTTAACATACAACTCTTCTGAACACATATTTAATTCAATTCATAAACATTTTGTGTAAAATTAGATATTTGCCTAAAGAACTCTCAAACGATGAACAAAACCAGGAGCTCTTTTGCACAACGTCTCCAACACGAGAGAATGCCTGAAAACAGGTGTCGCAAAACTCCCGTCCTAAAAGGGCCATGTCCAGTTTACGAATAGAGATAAATTACATGAAATTTCTCCACTTGGCTACATAAGTAGTGTTTCACAGAATTCTTTTAGACCATCAAATACAGCATAATCTTGTGCCCATGTATACTGCCGTGCATTATTATGAAGGTTTCACCCCACATAAAATTGATATGTTTCAAAAAGGCATATCAAATTATACCTTGAGGCTGTGTGAGAATTTGTGTGATTTCTGTCAGTTACAATTAAAATCACCACCAAGCAATAAAAATTGCTATGTGTCATATTGCCGAATGGCGTTACGTAGAGTCTCATAGCAGAGACATTTATCAGCTCCATGGTTTATGCTTTTATGTTATGCTGTGACTATAAGTAGCCTCTTTTCTGCTGCCTCCACAATCTCATAAGATATTGGCAGGAGCTAAAAACACTCTTCTGAAAACAAATTCCCCACCCTCTTTTTTTTTTTTTTTTTTTTTTTTTTAACCAATCTACTTTGCTCTTAAAAAATAGCTGAAAAGTCTGACTTATGTACATTTAGAGGTTGTCCAAAGCATGGGAGCACTTACTGTAATATTATATGCTACAAACCTAATGTAATAAATTGTCTATATTGAAAAATATATATAAAAAAAACTAGGCTTGAATTTCTTTGGTGTTTCGGTAATGGAATACATAACTTTTAAACAAATTTGGTGAGTAATGATTAATATTTTTAGAACCACTACTAAATGTTGACATGTAAAGTTAAAATCAATTCGAATTATTTTTCAAAATAATTTTGAATATAAAATGTTTTTAACAATCTGGAATTTTTTGTAAAACAATATGTCCTGATTATGCTGTTTACAATGATTTTAAACATACCTTTTCCAAACAAAAATAAACAAAATTGTTAACTTAAAAAAAAAAAAAAAACCCTGAATGAAATCAGTATTTCGTGAGAATTACCCATACATGCTTCAGATAAGCCTTCAATTTTGCAAATTGTTTGAAGGAGAGCATTGGGAAAGATGAGAATTAACATTATATTTAGCCTTTTTTAATTGTATTAATTGAATAAATAATCTAGTGTTTACATTTTTAGTGGAATCATCCTAAGAATGGCTTAAAGTTGTCTCTGCATAATATGGTAGGATATAGGAGAAAGTATTTTAACAGAAAAAAAAAAATTACACACATCACCTTTAAAATCACATAGGTAGCCTAAAGATATTTTTTTAGTAAGATTAACAAGCTGGCTGTGTTGTAGTTTATCTACATACAAAACAATTGCTCCATTCATCCTAGAATCTGATCGAAAGCTACTATGTCCAATTATTGTCCTGGTCACTCATGTGCACACACCACACTCGTAGTCCTTTCATACGACTGTTTCACTGGTCCGAGATGATTTTTCTGTCTACATGTGCGTGACTTTGTAGAATGTGTGTGTTTGTGTAACTGTATCCATATATTTATCCTTTCCAAACCCATAAGACTCTTACGTGCTGACTGAGCAGTATTTGGGAATGTGTTCACTAATCACATGGACCTCCCCTCAAAGTGTGTGTTTTGTTGGCCTGTATTTAGTAATGTGTTTGGGACTGTAGGGTATTACTGTGTTTTATAGATAAAGTCTACAACAGATCAATAGCTACAAGCCCTAAAAGTATTAGACTAACTATATGTCTATGGAAGAGGGATAAAGCCCAAATATGCTCACCCAGACTCACCCTGATCCTAGTACACACCTGCATTGTGCCAAGGCAATGTTATGACAATATCAAACAGACACCTTTGCATCATCTTTCAAAATACCTCCTGGTTCGCCTTTGGTTGAGAATGACTCTGATTTCCTCCCACTTTTTAATGAGCATCATTCGAAAATAAATATAAATTGAATTTGACAATTTTCTGAAGAAAATGTGAGTGGCGCTCACTCGTGCAAAAAGTCCCCATCATGATGCTAGTGTTTTGTGAGTGGTTGCCAGGTCATTACTATGTGGTTGCTAAGATTTTCTTGGTTGCTGGGGTGTTTTAAGTTTTTGCTTGGTGATTGCCTACTGGCCCAAGTTTAACGAGCCCACCGAAGTCTCTATGATATTTTGGTGCCAGTTTGCAACTTCTGTCCCTCTCGTAATAATCTGTAGTGTTTTGGGGTTGTTAAATGGTCCACCAGGTGAAAATCGTAAGTCGTATTTCTTAGAACGTTAATATCACACTCTCCTCAACAAGCTGCATGATGTAAGGTAATATTTCTGTCTGTAGCTCAGAAGGTATGGGAGTTAACATTTAACTAACATGTTAGCGGTTTGTTCATATCCTTAACCCAAACCCTAAAATGCTAAATTAAAATCCCTGAATCCAAAAGCAAAAAAATAAAAAATAAAATAAAACCCAGAACCCTAATGCTAAAATCTGAAATTTGAATCCTGATACCCTAGTCAAGTCATTTTTATTTGCATAGCGCTTATTACAACATACATAGTTTCAAAGCAGCTGAAAATTATGAAAATTACATAAAATTATGCTGTGATGTGTTAAAGTCCTCATTTTGCATTTTAAATGAATAACGCGCATGAAAATCACACCTTAAAATTTGTCTAACCCTAACATCCCAAATTTGAAGTATGAGCAATAGTAATAGTTATCAACCCATTTGATTTTCCACTTGTTATTTTTCATCCTTACATTTTTTTCCCCAGCATGCATTGGTGTAGGGACCCAGGGAGCCTTGAAAGAGTGAGAGAGTGAGGCATAGGAAAAGACGTGCAGGAGAAATTGAGAGCAATTCAGTTGTTATAAACGTGTTAATGGGTCCCAGCTGCTCTGATTGGAGAACCAGAGAATGTTTCAAGATTCCTGAACTCTGGGTCACTTTGTTCAAGGACTTACTCTCCTTTAATTCAGTAGAGATGCTGATCTGAGTAATTAATGTGTAGAATGTAATTACTCCAACCCAAAGCCAATGAGAAAATGATGAATGCTTGCAGGCCAGCTAAACACAAGCCAAAGCACGTTCTTTAACAGTCCCTAACCTAAGTCTACAGTGACTACATCACACATACATCAGCATTTCAACTTTCCAAACTGATGCAATTTCAGTCTTAATCATCTTGTAGCGGGGTTTTCAGATGTGATTGGGGATTTGGTATGATAGTTGATTGTTTAAAGGAATAAAAATGGGGTGAGTATTGACGCTGACTACCACCCCTGGAGTCATGAGTTTGAATCCAGGGCGTGCTGAGTGACTCCAGCCAGGTCTCCCAGGTCTCAAACTCTTTGGAGTTTGACAGCTGTGGTCACTATGAACTGTTGTTATATAGAAGAGAGTAGCATGTACATTGTCAAAAATGTCTCCATTGGTATTCCACAGGAAAAAAAATACCAGCATACGGCATTGGAACGCCCAGAGGCTGAACCATTTCTTTACTGCTGCCAAGATTCAGCTATATTCCTTTATTTGATCTGATGCATACTGTATGTGGTTTGATTTCTTTTTAGCTACCAGGAGCGGCAGTCCGACCCCGGCTCACAACACCAGATGTAGCTCAGACAGCTAAACATTTGCTTAGTGATTTAGTTTTCTGTTTTAGTTGGGTGCCGTTCACCTCACTGGCAGCAAACACACATACCCTGCGGCCAAGACGCTGGGTTTTCCCTTGCTTTCTCTTTATCCTTTTCCACGCCTGTCCTTTACAATGGCTAGTAGTTTTGTGCCGGTGTAGCATCCGTAAAGACATTTGCAGAGTGCAGGAATTTGTATGAAACATACAGAAAGCATCCCACACACTTCCCCCTTTTCATCAGGGGTGACGAGCGAGAGAGGGAGGGATTGAATATGGAATGAGCGGAAAAAAGAGAAAATTGCAGGAAAGTGGGATTATTAGGCCATCAGTGTCCTTTTCAGAAAGAAAATGCCAGATAAGTGAAATCAGATTGGGAGAAAGATAGCAACACAGATATACATGTTACAAGGAGACTAGTGTGATTAGTACTTACTGACCTTGTATTTGTAATTTTAAATAGAAACATTCAACTTCAGTGTCATGACTACATTACGTCGCCCAGTAACTTTCAAATGAAACTCATGTTTACGTGCAGAAAACTCCCATTACAAGGATTGTGTCGGTAACAAATAACCAGAATTTCATCCACACTTGATTAGTTCTGTAGCACACCACAACTGCAGAGCAACCCTGAACACATCTGAATGTGAACCCTAGAAGTCAGCATGCTCTGGAAAGCAATGCTTAATGATATATGGCTGACACCGCATGATATCTGGGCTTGTAGGTGTTCCTGAGAGGCGCTCTGTTCCGCTCACCCCGAGGACTGCTGAGGGTGGGGATGGAGCCGGTTCATTTGAGGCTGTTGTGATTCGCTTCATGCCAGATGATCGACAGCACCTGCCTCCCAGCTGTGCTCTATTGGCCTGACGGAGAGAGTTGGTGCATCTGTGGCCTGTTTAAGGACAGAGCAGATGACTCCTCCTCTATTCCTCACTTTAACCATTAACTTCACTTCCTGCCTGGTTCTGTGCCTGCTCACTTCTGGGGAAAAGATTGGAAGGAAATAATATGTGTAGTTTTTTCCTTTGGCCATGTTCACACTGCAGCTAAATTCAGTTGTCAGTCCTTTTCGGAGTGCTCAATCCTGCTCTGAACACACAGTTTGTTAATTTACATGACAACTCAACTGTTGTAAAATTTTTGGATAAACTGTGCACAGAAATCGAGCAATGCCACTATATTACAAATCATCCATTATAATGACAGTAGAAAGCAGTTCAGCGTGAGCTCATTGACGCTCCTGCACTCTCGCGAATGCTCTCGTTTAAAATGAAGCTGTCAACACTGCACGATAAATTCGTTATTTTTACAATTTTCTAGGTTTGTGTACCGTCTACTTTGCAAACAAATCCAAAATAACTCCAAATTACCTATGACTATGCTTTTCGCTTTTGTTATTAAGCTTCTTTTTGAGTGTCAAGCATCTGGGCATCAGACTGTCTAAAACCAACATGATCACATTGGAAGTTGGCATCTTGTTTCCGAGCATTCCAGTACTCTAGGATCGGACACATTATGCTGACTCACTGACAAGCGGCATCTCCCATCAGACATTTGTGCATCTGTTCGTGTATTTACCTTACCTTGTGGCACAGCGGGAAGCGTGTTGCATCAGCAGTTTGGGAGACCTGGGTTCGCTCTGATTTATTTATATAAATATATAGTTTGCATGCACTGCACAGTGGATAAGTGCTCTGCTCTGTCATCTAATACAACACACAGTGCACATGATTCTGTGGAGTTATTATGAGTGGTCTGCTTCACACATTTACTTAAGCATGCAGCTCGTGTATGCGAGCTCCGAATGGCATACTACCCATTCCACTCTTTCTACTTCTGCCATATGTCTCTATGGCAAAAATAGTTGTATTGTAGTGTGCAGTTCCGAACTCAGCCTAAGATTGCAGTCTTATGCCGTTTAACAATCACACTAGGACACGTCACCATTTTAGTTTGATTAATTTTGCATTTATTTGTTCCCTAAAATATGTCAAATTTGTCTTGAGCATTTGGAAGCAGTCGTGTATTAGTCAGACAGCATGCGGGTGCTCGGTACTGCCAATAATTTAGAAACACTGGTATCGTGACATCTTTTTTATTTTAGTACCGACTGGGTACCGAAGAACTTTTGACTTCACTTGTTATCACTATGCCAACCACTGCAAGTTCAGGAGTGACTCCTCTCTTCTGTGCAAACAGAGCGATAGCTTGAGGTATTCAGTCTTGCATTCGGTTGTCATTCCCAAAACTTTGCACTATGTACGTTGCCTTTGTTTCTTACTGCAACCTCCCTCTGATTTAATCTCTCTCTCTCTCTCTCTCTCTCTCTCTCTCTCTCTCTCCCCCCCCCCCTTTCCAAACGTTTCCCCTTTTTTTTTCCACATAAAGCTGTTTTTCATAAACTAGCCTGGAATAGCAGTCCCTGAGGCCAAGGCCTGAAACACTAGCTCTCTCTGAGCTCTCGTTCTCTCTGTGTGTGTGTGTGTGTGTGTGTGTGTGTGTGTACATTGAAACACTAGACTTTTCTGAGTTGCTGCCAAACAGATGCAGTCATTTGCAGTTCCACTAGAGAAACCTTCATTGCTCTCTCTCTTTCTCTCCATCTCGAACCCTCATTCTCAGATCAGCCCTTTACTGCCTCTGATTGTGACCAATTTTCGAAGAATTTCTGTGCACAGCTCACACTTTCTTGCCTGGCAAACTCGTAAATTCTCCCTTCCATGATGCTATATCTGCAATGCTTGTCACGTGGCATTTAAAGCAGTGCTTACGAAGTCCCTTTACTGGTGTTGAGACCACTTTTTATGATCCAGTCAATTACCAATAGAAGTCCCGCCCTTTATTTTGTTTTCTCACTGAAGATCCTGTTTCAGTAGTAAATGCATCACATGACTGAATTCAAATGAATTGCAGAACGTGTTTCAGGTTTAGTTTAAATGTTGTCATGTAACTTGTCCTGTTGTGGACATGCAAGTCAAAGATACAGTACCTGTAATCATGCGACTTGTTGAGAAGAGGAATGCTATTACTTTTCTAAGCGATCAGACATGTGATTTTTGCTTTTTGGATGATAAAAGGGGCTAGTTTAAAATCTAATTTAGTATGTTTACTTTGATTCGTGGCATGCAACTTAAAGTAAGTTTCTATCACTTGGAACGGCTCAATAGGCCTCTGAAGCCTGGGACCGTCCCACTCCACGTTCCCCAGGCCAGCTTTCTCAAGTCTGGCAGTGTCTCTGAGGAGAAAGGCCTGGATAAACAACTCGTAGCTGACAATTTGTACAGTAGTGTCATGATGAACAGCAGGAGACTAGACAGGGGCAAACTTCTCAAGCTCTTTATCTCCTTTAATAAGATAAGAGCCGTCCACACACACACACACACACACAGCTCGGCTCAGCAGAGAACAGCTGGTCATTAGACTCTGACCTGTGTCTGCACTCTCTCATTGAGATGTTTGTTGTTGTGTTGATCTGTTGACGTTCAGGTGTTTGCTTGTTTTTGGGTGGTTTGGACTGCTGATGTTGCTGTGGATGCTGGGGAAAAGCTTATTGGAGCCACGGTCTCTAAACATGCACTGAGGTTTATATCTAAGGATCATACAGATAAAGGCATAAACACACAAACACATGCTTGTTGTCCCAATTTGTAGTTTTACACAACATGGATTTTCTGGGTAGAGATTCATGCATACTAAGCCATCATGATTGTGAATGTGTGCGAAAAGGTTGCATCACTTGCACAGCTGTCCTAGCCTTCGGTGACCTCAGATGACCCCGGTTCCACCAGATAACACACACACACACACATACACAGACAAACTAATGATATCATCCAGCCTCTGTGTGTTTTTGCTACAGTGTACAAAAGACAAAGGCCAATTATGCATAAGGAGGAGTGTGTGTACATGTTGGGGGGTAAGATCTTTTTGACATTTGGTCCCTACAAGGATAGTAAAACCTAAAATCACCTACCCACGAAGTAAATATGTTAAAATAAGGTCTTAATGAAAATCTAAAATGGCAAAAAGGTATGTTTGAGGGTTAGGTTTAGGCTTGGGGGAAAGAAAGTATCATTAGCTCTGTATAAAAACAGTAGAAGTCAATGGAAAGTGTATGAGTGAATGACAGTTCTGGTGTATTTTAAATTAGGTGATTCTCATAAAACCTGTCAAGAAAATGTCCTGGTCATAATTGTTATGAAATTATATTTTGCATGAAGAAAATTAAACCTATGTTTAGGACCATTAAGTGCATAGTGTAATTATTTTCAGGACACTTAATCACATTTTAACCCCCAGTTCTCATTACAATAACCATGGGCAGAAATTAAGTGGGGCAAAAATGGCACCAAAAATGCTGCCGAAATTCAAAATGTGGGAAATTAATTAATTAATTAATTATTCAGTTTATTCTGCTATAGTTCTTAATAATCTATTATAGTCCTAATTATACACATAATGGAATAAAATATAAAACCCGGGAATATTTCTTTAATCTTGAGAATTTGTGTTAATAAACTGATTAAAGGAATATCCCAGGTTCAGTACAAGTTAAGCTCAATTGACAGCATTTGTGGCATAATGTTGATTACCACAAAAATGTATAAAATCACTTACTAATCTTTTCTGTTTAAAGTTTTAGCCAATTTTACAACTTCCTAGCCATGATGATGTAATGCTGTAAACTCTAAAACCCTAAAATGATTGTAAAAAAAATGACAATTTAAACAACTTTACAGCTCAAATAATGCACAAGTTTTAACAAAAGTATTAATGTAAGTGCTTTTATAAAATTATAAGCTTCACATTTCTGCCTTTAAACTTTTAAAATATTTACCCTATTCACTTCCAAGAGCCTCGCTGTAACCTCAATTTTTGCCTTTTTATAAAGAAAAGGAGGGACGAGTTGAAATTTTATTGTTTATAATGTTGATTTTTGTGGAAATCAACATTATGCTACAAATGTTGTCGACTGAGCTTAACTTGTACTGAACCCGGAATATTCCTTTAAATTTATGTATTAAAATAAACAGATTAGACATAGTTTATGTTTTAAATGACTGGAAAAAATATGCCTTCATGAATGTCAAAAGTACATCTGAAAATCAAGTTCGGGGGCAAATATTGTTATATTCTGACACTGACTGTAACGCGTCAGGACATTTTACTTTTACTGTTCCCGTTATTTTCAATAATGATTCTCATTACCGCAACACAGTCCTTTTTTTTACTTTATTACAGCAAAATATATATATATTTCTTTTAAATCAGCAAAAATCAAAGGGAGTACCAAGGGAGTATTAATATGATGTGTAAATAAATACTTAAACATTTAAATAATATATCATTTTGTCACATTGTGGTAATGAGAATAGAACAATGACCATCTTTTTTTCAGGTTGCGGAGAACTGGGGGGGCAAAATGTGCGTAAATGTCATGAAAATAATGTCACACTGTACAAAAGGGAAATGGTACTAAAAATAGGCTTCATTTTCTTAATGCAAAATGTAATTTCTTATTTGTATATTTTGATTTGGAAGTAAAACAGGACCAGGACATTTGCTCGACAGGTTTTGTGAGAATCACCCGTCTTATGTCAGTTCGGCTGTTTTTCATCTTGCACAAGATAAACAGCATGAATGGCAGTTCTGGAGGTTGGTTTTAGATTGGCACCCCCTTTTTCATTGGCCCCTGTATTTGCTTAGCTCTGGGATTGGATAAAAGGGCCACAGTGCACCACATACTAGCATGTTAGGTTCACTGGCTCCGTGACTGAGGGTCAAAGTGTATGTGTGTCCATGTATTCTGTGTGTAGTTCTGTTTGTTCTCCTCCTCTATTAGTTGTCTATTCACTCTCTTCTCTTTGTCTAGATGTATGTTCTGTACTCCTCTCTTCTCTTCTCTTCCCTTGGCAACGGATCCGTCTGCCTTCCCCCACCTTATTCTCTCTCCCAGATTTTTTGGCAGAACCTCCTGTTCCCAGACCTCCTTCAGGCTCTCTCTCGCCTTCTCTTTCTCTTTCTCTCTCGCTCTTTGTATCACTTTCTTTCTCTTTCTATGGCACAAAGTAGCATTTTTAAGTCACATGATCAGTTTGGTGGCTGTCTGTAGCACTATCCAAACATCGTCAAACACAGACTAGAAGAAAATTTAAGTGGTGATTGCCCATGTAAAACTCGCCACAACGATGCTAGGGTGGTGTGTGTGGTTGCTATGGGACTGCTCATGTGTTCTATGTTTTTAGCACAATAAATATTAATAATAAATATGCTTTTTATGTGCAAATTTGCAAAGAAACTTGTATGTCTGAAGTTTCTGATGCAATGTCAACATATACTAGAAAAAGTTGTTGAACAGGCTCCATATGTTATATTAAAAGTTAACATATGCAAAGGATGTGTGTGTGTGTGTGTGTGTGTGTGATTTATACCTGGTATCCTGGGCAGCGTTAAACACACTGATCTATTGTGAAGCCTATTTAACAGTCACATCCTGTCTGGGTCATGGGGTATTCTGAGGATTCACACACACACACACACACACACACACACACACACACATCCTGCTGTATCTTGCCAGATAAAATGTTAGATAGTAAGTCCAGTAAGTTTCTTACTGTGTTTTTATTGCATTTATAGAGTGTTTATGACATCATCAAATTGGCTTTGTGGTTTGATCGTTGTGGTTGTCTCTCCCCACACAGTGATTACTCTATAGCATGAATACAAACGTTCATGTTTATATTTATCCACACTGAAATGTGATGTTTGTGGATGTGAAATTGCACACCTGTGATTGCCCCAAACAGGCCCAAATCACATCACCTGCTTCCTCCAGAGCTCTGGGACTCTTTCACTCCTGTCTTTTCATGCCTGACTTCTCCCCCCTGCCACGAGGAGCCCCCTACTGGTGAAAACCAGAACAGACATTACATTGCTACAATGAGTGAATCATGTCCAGATAACATTTCACCATTTATTCAAAAGAAATAGACATTAGATTTTGCACAATGAAAATAATTGCTGTTTGTGAGGGTTTATTGCAATGAGGCATTATTTCATTTTTAATTAGTACACTCCACCTTCCAAAAACTAATTACTGTAACAGAAAAAAAAGGCCATTCTTATGAAAAATAATGACACGATCATGATATATATATATATATATATATATAGTATATAATATTGCATATAATATTTTGTCAATAAATAATCTTTTTTAGCTAGTCTGGGAACTTTTACCTTTGAGTGTGTGAAATATAACCCAGACATGTTCATGGTCTGAAAGGTTATCAGACTTCCCTGTGAGTCTGATAGAATATAATTTTTTTATAGAAATTACATATAGGCCTGCTGAAATCTAATAGAATAGACACTGCTAATAGGATTGCAACAAACTAATAGAATAGATTAGAATGAAATAGAATAGAAATGAAACTACATTATAGGCCTTCTTAAATCTAATGGAATAGAATAGAATAGAAACTACATAGGCCTTCTTAAATCTAATGGAATAGAATAGAATAGAAACTACATATAGGCCTTCTTAAATCTAATGGAATAGAATAGAAAAAACAACATATAGGCCTGCTGTAATCTAATGGAATACAATAAAATAGAATAGAAACTACATATAGGCCTGCTGAAATATAATGGAATAGAATAGAATCTGCATATAGGACTGCTACAAACTAATAGAATAGCATAGAAAAGAATAGAAAAAAACTACATATAGGACTGCTACAAACTGATAGAATAGAATCAAATAAAATAGAATAGAAAAAACTACATATAGGCCCGCTGTAATCTAATGGAATAGAATAGAATAGAAACTACGTAATAGGCCTGTTGAAATCTAATGAAATAGAATAGAAACTGCATATAGGGCTGCTACAAACTAATAGAATAGAATAGAAAAGAATAGAATAGAATAGGAAAAAACTACATATAGGCCTGCTGTAATCTAATGGAATAGAATTGAATAGAAACTACATATAGGACTGCTGAAATATAATGGAATAGAATAGAAACTGCATATAGGACTGCTACAAACTAATAGAATAGCATAGAAAAGAATAGAATAGAAACTACATGTAGGACTGCTACAAACTAATAGAATAGAATAGAAAAGAATAGAATAGAATAGGAAAAAACTACATATAGGCCTGCTGTAATCTAATGGAATAGAATAGAATAGAAACTACATGTAGGCCTGCTGAAATATAATGGAATAGAATAGAAACTGCAATAGGACTGCTACAAACTAATAGAATAGAATAGAAAAGAATAGAATAGAATAGAAAAAACTACATATAGGCCTGCTGTAATCTAATGGAATAGAATTGAATAGAAACTACATATAGGACTGCTGTAATATAATGGAATAGAATAGAAACTGCATATAGGACTGCTACAAACTAATAGAATAGCATAGAAAAGAATAGAATAGAAACTACATGTAGGACTGCTACAAACAGATAGAATAGAATCAAATAAAATAGAATAGAATAGAATAGAAAAAACTACATATAGGCCTGCTGTAATCTAATGGAATAGAATAGAATAGAATAGAAACTACATATAGGACTGCTACAAACTGATAGAATAGAATAGAAAAGAATAGAAAAAAATACATATAGGGCTGCTACAAACTAACAGAATAGAATAGAAAAGAATAGAAAACTACATATATGACTGCTACAAACTGATAGAATAGAATCAAATAAAATAGAATAGAATAGAAAACTACATATAGGCCTGCTGTAATCTAATGGAATAGAATAGAATAGAAACTACATAATAGGCCTGTTGAAATCTAATGAAATAGAATAGAAACTGCATATAGGACTGCTACAAACTAATACAATAGAATAAAATAGAAACTACACGTAAGCCTGCTAAAAATTAATAGAATATCATTTAATAGAATATAAACCACATATAGACCTGCTGAAAAACGAATTGAATAGATTATAGGAACTACATATAAGACTGCTATAAACAAATAGAATGGAAAAGAATAACTACATATATGCAACCAAAATCTACTTATAGGCCTCCTAAGAACCAATAGATTAAAATGGAAGAGTATAGAATATATTCTACATGTAGACCACTGAAACTAAATATAGGACTGCTGGAAAAAAAAAAAAATAGAATAGTATAGAAACTACTTATAGGCCTGCTGAAAACTGATCCGTCTGAATTCAGTGTAATTAAATATATCAATGTTGTTTATTATATCAGCATTTATTTCATTATTGATATATAGTTTGATTATTATGATTTCTCAATCGCTCTGTCTTTTTATCTGTCCATCTCTCTCTCTCTCTCTCTCTCTCTCTCTCTCTCTCTCTCTCTCTCTCTCTCTCTCTTTATGGAACAGGGCCCTGAGGGTACTTTGAAACCTGTTGTGCCCATGTGATCAAAAGCTTGTTAAATGCCCAAATCACATCTGATCTCTAGCAGGGTTTAATGCACCGGTATTAGTCTTATGTCCATTTATGTCAGCACAGAGATGGAGAATTGGATTTATGTGTGAAAGATGCATTTTTTTTTTTTTTTTGTCTCCCAATTCTCTCTGTGTGCGCGTGTGTGTGTTGTGTGTTGGCAGACTCTGGCTGCAGACGGGCACACAGATGGGTGACAGGCTGTGCTGAAACCACTCACACACACCTGCTCCTTCATACACAAACGTACACACACACATGCATACGTTCAAAAATGTACACTGAAAAACAGCTTGCCTTTAATGAAATAAGCATTGTAACCTCTCCGAAATGAGTTAAAGTCCCCGATGAACGCACTTTGAGCTGCTCCCTAAAGCTCTTCATATGTAAGTGTAGACAGATGTTTGTCTAAGTGACAAACTAGCACAGCCATAATCCAATCCAATAGCCCAACACTGTACATACAGATGTCCTCAAGCTATGAGATATTTCTTGTCATGACACTGAGCTGAGGATGAGAAATAAATAATTAGAGCTGTGAGAAAGACGGGAGAATGATGAGTATTGGCTGATAAATGAGTGCGGAGAGCGGCGGAGGGGATTAGGCGCTTTGGAACACTTTAAGAGCATTATTGATTAAAAAAAAGGTCAGAATGTTTAGCAACATAATGCTAAACCTCTTAAGCGAAAACCAACTGCATGCTGATAAAGCGATGGAGGGAGGGAGAGAGAGAGAGGAAGATTTTAGGGTGGGAGGGCTGTGTGTATTTTAACATCTGTTTGGATCGGAGAGAGACAGTGTCTATTAACAGACAAACATACACATACCTATTTGTAATTACAAATTATAATAGAGAAGCCATGTGTGGATTTAAAGGGATAGAAACATCCTGGCTTCTCTTTTCTATATAATGAAAGCAAATGGGGATGAGTCTCATCAAGAGAGAGAGAAACCAACTGCTCATCTGTATTCAGGCTCTACCAATGACAAAGAATTCACAATTAGAAAAGGCAAAATCGTCTCTTATAACAGTTCTCCGACTCAGGTTTAGTTAAATATTATTTCCCTCCGTGTCTGGAGTACAAGCACAAAAACAGCCATAACACTGAGCACCCCTTGTTTCATTATGCCAGTTATGTGTGTCCAAAGTTGGAGTGCCTAACCTAGTATTAAAGATATCTTAACTGTGGGTACAATGTAAAATGTAACAATTTACACATGGAGCCACACTGAGAGCCTCATATCTCTGATTTAACCATATAGGGCCTTAAGCATGAAAGGAAAGTTTGAACCAGAATTGAAAAGGATATTAAAGGATCTTTAACCCTTAAATGCATGGGAATTTCACCAAACACTCTTACAAATTCAGGTCTTTAGAGACCCGGCATGTATATCTATCACAAATGGATCTACAATATGCCCAGATTGTGTAAAATCAAAAGCATTTTTCAAAGGATTTTCAAAACAATTAGAATAATATAATAGATTATATTCTGATTTATTTTTATGTTTTATTAGTCATATATTAAAGAGATGATGAGACAAATCTAGAACAGGATTAATTACTTTCACGCTGAAATTTCATGAGATGCAATTGGCTGTCAAACGCATATTGAGCTACACTTAACGCATAAGATACACATAAGCTACACATGTGTATTTTCTCAGGACCTTTTTGAATCTAAATAGACACACAACTTACATCATTTTAGTAGTATACCCAAATGACAATAGTCGTCATACTGTTCATGTGTTACACTTGCTATAGTTTACTTCCATGTTGCAGCTTCTTCAAATAGCAATGTCAAATGTAAATCAACAGCGCCACCTTAAATAAGAAATAGCATATATGTTTATGTATATGTACATGCATAAGGAATACTGGTAATTCACCATGGTCACACAGAAATCAACGTGATATAGTATTTATTTGTATGAATATAGTACTCCTTTCTCTTGTAATAAACAGATATCATATGATAGTAAACTTGCATAGATATGAAATAATAATAAAAAATATTATGACACTGTTACATACCTAGGGTATCTAATGATCCTATACACTTTTGGAACTTAAGCCATTTAAAAAATATATATATATATATATATATATATATATATATATATATATATATATACTGTATATATACTGTATATATTTATTTATTTATTGCAATTTTGGCTTTTTTGTGTTACAGTAATTTATAAGAGAAAGATTGAGGAATACTAAAGAGCATTGGGCACAACTACAAAAACAATGGATGAGGTACAGGGGGTGGAATGAGGTCTCAAAGACCCAAAGTACTGTATGCATTTAAGGGTTAATACTTCTGGAGTTATAGACACTCCAACTTTGGAAAAACAACAGAAAAATGAGGGGGCCTGGGTTGCTCAGCGAGTATCGACGCTGACTACCACCCCTGGAGTCGCGCGTTCAAATCCAGGGTGTGCTGAGTGACTCCAGACAGGGCTCCTAAGCATCCAAATTGGTCCGGTTGCTAGGGAGGGTAGAGTCACATGGGGTAAATTCCTCGTGGTCACGATTAGTGGTTCTCGCTCTCAATGGGGCACGTGGTAAGTTGTGTGTGGATCGCGGAGAGTAGCATGAGCCTCCACATGCTGTGAGTCTCCGCGGTGTCATGCACAGCGAGCCACGTGATAAGATGTGTGGATTGACTGTCTCAGAAACGGAGGCAACTGAGACTCGTCCTCCGCCACCCGGATTGAGGTGAGTAACCGCCACCACGAGGACCTACTAAGTAATGGGAATTGGGCATTATAAATTGGGGAGAATGTTATTTTAGGTGTTTCCCTCCAATGCCATAAATGCATAAAGGTGTGCTGAAGTCAACTCTTTATTAATAAACCTATTTCTGTGTAAAAATAAAATGCTACCACCTTTCTAAGGTAATTTTTTTTACCTCTAGTTTTGCTCCAAATCATAGGCAAAAATGTTGACACCCCCTCTACACCATAATGGATTTCTCAGTAAATATTGATCCATGGCATTTAAAGGAATATTCCAGGCTCAATACAAGTTTAGCACAGTCGATAGCATTTGTGGCATAATGTTTAATACCACAAAAGATTATTTTGATGTTTTTTTTTTTTTTTTTTTTTAAGAAAAGGAGGGACGAGTCAAAATAATTTGTTGTTGTCAACATTATGCCTCATATGCCATCAATAGAGATTAACTTAAACTCAAACTTTTTCACCGGCAAGTCCACCTTGCCAATTTCACTAGCTAAGTTTGGCTTTGCTAACCATGGCTATGCTAGTCAGCCAGCTAAACCACCACCAAACCAGCACTAAATGGCATAAACCAGCCTTGACCAACATGCAAATCCTGGTCTTTAGACTGGTCTAAGCTGGTCTCTTTAGCAGGGTTTTGCTCACACTCTTAGCATCAGTCAGCTCAAACAGCAGTGGGATACTGTATGTAAATGTCTGTGTGCTATTTGAAGTATAACCTACACATTTAATGGGTTTGGGCCTGTGTTTATCCTGTATGTATGTGTGTGTCATCAGCTAGCAGGAATGTGTGTGCTCCGCCAATACTAAGATGGCTGCCAAAGACTAAAATGGCTGCCAGGATTCAAGAAAAAGAGAAAGACACAGAGAGAGACAGAGATGGAAACAACATGCTAAACATAAACAATAGGGACTTTGTCTCTGTCTTTCTCCTGTTTTTAGTGTTTAGACTGCTGTTGTTTTGTTTGTGTGACTGTATTGGTCCTAATCTCTACACACTCTTTCAGATTGTTCTGGCAAGAGCCAGTGTGTTCCCTTATCACCTACAGCCGACCGATAAACACCTACACACACACACACACCGATACACAGCCCGCCAACCTCATCTTTATAAACTGTGCAGATAACACACAATCACACACGCTCTTTCATCCATATATACTCCGATACTAACTTCTCATGTCTCGTTTTCTCTCTCGTGTCACATTTATGCATATTTTTGACATTGTGCCTTTCTAAACATCATTGATCATTTCAATTTTATGTTTGTACAATAATATAAAGCATTTGATGACATTTAAATGCATCTTTCTATCATGTTTTCTGTTTATGCAGAATCTGGACAATCAGACAATTCCAGTCAACAAGGAGACTCAGACATCAAACCGCCTCCAAACGGTGAGGAAAGATCGTACAGACTGTATTTAACTTCAAAATAATCACTCACTAAGTTTCACATGTTAAAACTACTGACTGAATTTCTGTTGACGTGTGTTGTCTTAATAGATTTGGTGTACATTTGTACAATATTTAATTCTATAGAGACAAAACTATGTTCTTGATGCATGTTCTGCTGTGCTGTGGTACTGGCCTCTAAATATGCTTTATGCGCAGAGTCCAGGTTCCAGCTGAGTGAGGAATATGTTTACTTTCTCTGCAGGACATCTGAGTTTTCAGGACTGCTTTGTGACTTCAGGGGTCTGGAACGTAGGCGAGCTAGTACGAGTGTCGCAGAGTAAGTAACACACACTAGTGTTTCCTGCGCCGCTCCTCAATCGACAACGCCACGGCAAAATATATATATGAAATACACATGTAAATACTATATCTGAATTGCCTCATATGCCTTTATTATAGGATAGCGTTGTCTTTGCTGATTGCACATACTGTACAAAACAAATGTACAGCACAAATTTCTGTATACTGTTGAAAGCAATGATAAAAATGCTAATTTATATAGTTGGTTAAATTTAAATAAGTGTAATAGCTGACTACTTGTTCACATGACGGTGTGTAGTTAAAAATACACATCTGCAACAGAGTTTGAGTGATTTGTTGTAAAAAAAATGGTACTTTAATCATTTTTAAAAAATCCCAAACAAAACATATGTGTTGTTATTTTTCATAAAGTTGTTGGGCCTAATTTTGTGTGCATGAAACCACTCATTTAGCGTAGATTAAATGAATGTTCCGGGTTCAATACAAGTTAAGCTTAAATAACAGTATTTGTGGCATAAGGTGGATTACCACAAAAAATCGTCTTGACCATCATTTGTTTTTTTTGTTTTTATTTTTTAAAAAAAAGCAAAAATCGCAGTTACAATGTGTACAGTATTTTTGCATTTATCAACTGGCCCCATTCACTTCCATTGTAAGTGCTGAGATGGAAGTGAATGGGGCCAGTTGATAAACGCTAAAATTCACATTGTATCAAAAGTATTGCCACAATATGTAAACATTATATGCCTTAAAATGATTTTAGTGTGATAAAACCGCTATCTAACCTTATCTGTGTAAATTAACATCCGATATTACAACTTTGTTGTCATGACGATGTAACCCTGTATTCACGGTATTGGATATAACTACACAGGTAAGGCTTGTAAGTGATTTAATCAAACTAAAATCATGTGAACATGTGTGACGTTTATGTTTTATGGCTTTACTTTTGAAACAGTGTGCATTTACCATTTCTGGACTGGCTCCATTCACTTCCATTGTAAGTGCCATACAGTACTACAGTATAACTGTGATGTTTGTTTGTTTCATTCTTTTTAATAAATGAGGAGCAAGTCAAAAAAAAATTTGGTAATAGACGATATGCAACAAATGCTGTCGATTGAGCTTAACTTGTTCTAAACCCAGAACATTCCTTCAATTTGTAATTTCTCTCTCTCAGTTTGATTTCTACATTTTACATTTCACATTTTTATTCAGATTTTTTACCGCAATAAAATGTCAAGTTTCTCTCTTTTGCAGCACCGGTTGCAACAGCATCAGGTCCTAATTTCTCACTCGCAGATCTTGAAAGTCCTGGTTACTACAACATCAACCAAGTAGCACTCGGCAGACGTTCACTTGCTTCTCCTCCATCCGCAAGGTAAACACACAGACACTCATTCACATATATTACTTTATTTGCCATCCTCTTTTGTGTCTGTTCCAGTCTCTCTGATCTGTCTCACTCTCCTTTATGTCCTTCCTCCTTTCTGTCTCTCTTTTTCTCTTTTCCTCTTTCTCTGTTGTTCGTTTCTTGTTAGGTCTGAGGTGGAGCTTTATGGCAGTCTTCCACGGAGGTACTTAGTCTGTCACTGACTTCTGTATCTCTGCACTTTTTCTGTGGTCTTGTCTATCTGTCTAGAGTGATCTATTGTTGATTAACCTCTCTCTCTCTCATTCTTTCTGTAGCTCTAATAAGCGTAAGTCTATAGATGACAGTGAAATGGAGAGTCCAGTCGATGACGTCTTCTACTCCAGTCGTTCGCCAGCTGGCACCAGCTCCCAGAACAGTGGCTGGCCTAATGATGTTGATGCAGGTGAGCTCACACACACACACACACGCACGCACACTCTCACACACACACCTTTTCCACTGCTATGGTGCTGGTGCCACCGCCGGTGCAAGTCGGAGGATCTGTGAAACTATAGCCAGAGTTCCCATGGTCATGCAAAACCTGGAAATACAAGATATATTTCACGATGTTACTATGTTGAGTGATGATGTTACTGTCTACGCTACTACATACAGTATAGTGCCCACAAACAAGCATGGCACATCGATGTCTTTGTTTCATCTTTTAGACTTAAGTATGTGTTCTTTTCTCCCCAATTTGGAATGCCCAATTCCCAATGCGCTCTAAGTCCTCGTGGTGGCGTAGTGACTCACCTCAATCCGGGTGGCGGAGGACGAATCTCAGTTGCCTCCGCTTCTGAGACCGTCAATCCGCGCATCTTATCACGTGGCCTGTTGAGCGCGTTACAGCGGAGACCTAATGCGTGTGGAGGCTTCACGCTATTCTCCGCGGCATCCACGCACAACTCACCACGTGCCCCACCGAGAGTATGAACCACATTATAGCGACTACGAGGAAGTTAACCCAACGTGACTCTACCCACCCTAGCAACCGGGCCAATTGGTTGCTTTGGAAGCCTGACTGGAGTCACTCAGCACGCCCTGGATTCGAACTTGCGACTCCAAGTGTGGTAGTCAGCATATTTACTCACTGAGCTACCCAGGCTCCCAAGGATGCGTTCTTGTGTTTTAAAAAAACCAAGATGGGGCCCAACAGAATGGAAAAAAACAGGCTTCTTCAGATACTTTTTTTAAAAGGTGGACTACTTTAAAATGGCATTATGTTGGCATAACATTAACATTGAACAATTTCAAATTTGACGCTCATGTTGGAGTGTCTTTTCTATGCCGCTGCATGGTAGGGAATGCACACTCCAGTCGGAGGTTGCACCACAAATAATCATCCTATTATAGTCATTATATTATTTTTATACTTCATAAGTAATGTTTGCTCTATTTTTGCATTAAGCTGCCTTTTTCTCACAGTCTTGGATGAGACTGCTCTTATGCGCATAAACTACCATTACTTTGGACATCTTTTTAAATAAAAAAGTAAAATGATATTTCAAAATGTATTGAATCCATTTTCATAAAAATTTGTATATGGTGAAATGTATTGTATTCAAGATCAAATTTTAAGAATATCACAATATACATTTTTGCTTATACCGTCCATGCCTACGTGCATGGCACCTAGCGGGTTTAAGTGGCCCACATGCATAACGGGGCCAGATTGGGCACTGCCACTGTGTCGGTGGAAAAGGGGTAATACACACCATGTATGTGACCTCAACACAGTGTTTACATCCTCTTTCTTTCTCTCTCTCTCTATCTCTCATGTCAATAATTCCCTTCTCCAGTTGCAGTGCAGCACCATTTGTCAAGTGTTCAAGAAAGGAAGATAAAACATGAGAATGATGGGGTGCAGTTTCCATACCATGGTTAGAATACACTCTACACACTCTTACACACTCACACACACACTCATGTACAAGTAGTATGGAAATTGTAATTATGATGTAATGTGCGTTCAAGTGAATTTGGTCAGAGTAAAATGGAAGAATTGGACTAGTTCAAATTGCTTTCTCAAATTTTCACTTCCAGGCAAATGCAGGAAGCTTTTTTGTGTTATTCCAACCAAATGAAGAGCTTTGGGATGTGCATTTAGTGTGTAATTGATGTTTTATCTGTGTATTTATCATTTTTGTGCTGCCACAGAGATTGATAGGAAATATACTGTAGGAACATGTAGCCTGTCACCTCATACATCGGCTATATGTGTAAAACATTTCTGCCAAGCTCTTCTTCAATTAAAACACATAAAATGCTTACAAACACACACAAACAACCATGTAGAAGCAAACATTGAGCAAATGTTCAACACAGGTGCGCCTTCTGTCCATGCATTTACCCCACACACACAGACATATACACATATACACACTCAATCTGTGTTCTGGTCCCAGATGGTGCTTCTGTGTGTCTACAGTAGTAGGAGACATCTGCTCTGTGTTTGTGTGTGAATGTCATAATCAGAAAGCAATACTCTCTCCATTACAAACCTTTGAACATTTTTAAAGCTGTGTAAGTAATGTGTTTGTTTTTTTTATCCCAGCTTAAAGAAATATCCCAGGTTCAATACAAGTTAAGCTCAATTGACAGCATTTCTGGAATAATGTTAATTATCACAAAAATTAATTTTCAAAGCAAAAATCTTTTTTCTGGGTTACAGTGAGGCACTTACAATGAAGTAAATGGGGGCCAATCCGTAAACGTTAAAATACTCTATTATTCGTTATTATTCAAAATTATAGCCACAAAACAAAAACAATCTTCATGTTAAAATGATATTGGTGTCATAAAATCACTTAGTAATCTTTTATCCAATACCTTTATATACAATTTTACAACTTTACAGCTCAAAAAATAAACACATTTTAACAGAAGAATTAATATGTTCTTTTTAAAGTTATAGGCTTCACATTTCCGCCTCCAGAAATCGCCCCCATTAACATCCATTGTAAGTGCCTCACTGTAACCCAGATTTTTGCTTTTGTCAAGAAAAAAATTAATTTTTGTGGTAATCAATATTATGCCATAAATAATGTCGTTTGAGCATAACTTGAATTGAACCCAGAATATTCCTTTAATATACAGAGATAATTATAAGTAATCCATTTGTAGGTTCATTTCCCTGATAAATTTTAACACTGCGGCTTTTCAAAGAGGTAATTTCTTTTGAAGCATTTTGGGTTTTTTCCTCTTATAATGTTAGTCAAGTTTGTTTTTGTTTTTTGTTTTTTGCACCGCAAAACGACACTACTAGATTCCTCAAAGTAATTTTTCTATCCACACTGACTTTGTGTTGTCAAGGAAAAATGTTCAATCACAGCCAATCAGAACATATCTGATGTACCCTGGCGGCCAAAAGTTTGGAATAATGTTCAGATTTTGCTGTTTCGGAAGGAAATTAGTACTTTAATTCACCAAAGTGGCATTCAACTGATCACAAAATATAGTCAGGACATTACTGATGTAAAAACAGCACCATCACTATTTGAAAAAAGTCATTTTTGATCAAATCTAGACAGCAGCCATCACTCCAACACCTTATCCTTGAGGAATCATGCTAAATTGCTAATTTGAAACTAGAAAATCACTTTCCATTATATCAAACACAGTTGAAAGCTATTTGGTTCGTTAAATGAAGCTTAACATTGTTTTTGAGTTTGTTTTTGAGTTGCCACAGTATGCAATAGACTGGCATGTCTTAAGGTCAATATTAGGTCAAAAATGGCAAAAAAGAAACAGCTTTCCCTAGAAACTCATCAGTCAATCATTGTTTTGAGAAATGAAGGCTATACAATGCTTGAAACTGCCAAAAAACTGAAGATTTCATACAAAGGTGTACACTACAGTCCTCAAAGACAAAGGACAACTGGCTCTAACAAGGACAGAAAGAGATGTGGAAGGCCAGATGTACAACTAAACAAGAGGATAAGTACATCAGAGTCTCTAGTTTGAGAAATAGACACCTCACATGTCCTCAGCTGACAGCTTCATTGAATTCTACCCGCTCAACACCAGTTTCATGTACAACAGTAAAGAGAAGACTCAGGGGTGCAGGCCTTATGGGAAGAATTGCAAAGATAAAGCCACTTTTGAAACAGAAAAACAAAAAGAAAAGGTTAGAGTGGGCAAAGAAACACAGACATTGGACAACAGATAATTGGAAAAGAGTGTTATGGATCTTAACCCCATTGAGCATTTGTGGGATCAGCTAGACTGTAAGGTGCGTGAGAAGTGCCCGACAAGACAGCCACATCTATGGCAAGTGCTACAGGAAGTGTGGGGTGAAATGTCACCCGAGTATCTGGACAAACTGACAGCTAGAATACCAAGGATCTGCAAAGCTGTCATTGCTGCACGTGGAGGATTTTTTGATGAGAACTCTTTGAGTTTAAGAAGTTCTGAACATTTTTTTTTTTCAAACTGTAATAGTAATTTTTCATGTTATTAATGTCCTGACTATACATTGTGATCAGTTGAATGCCACTTTGGTGAATAAAAGTACCAATTTCTTTCCATAAGAGCAAAATCTGTACATTATTCCAAACTTTTGGCCGCCAGTGTATATTTAAGCAATATTACATTGCATAAGAGTGCTGTTGTTCCATATATCAGCAAGCACAGTTGAACAAACAAGTGAATAATATTAAATCATTTACAGTCCAGACAATAATTGGCCAGCTAGTTGATGCATTTATTCTCCGCCAAATAGTTCCAAAAGAAGTCAAGGCATCAAGCTCAACTTTCTTTCTACACTGCTCTCATTGCTCTTTTTTTGAACTAGCAGTGTTTAGTTCGTAAATGAATCAGTGTTTTTTAACCATCTTTAACACAAACCAAATGCTATTTTTTTAAACAGTCAATGATTGATTGACTCAATCATAACATAAAAGACATTTGTTTGTCGCCACCTACTGGCATAAATATGCAAACTCCAGAAATGGTCACCGAACGAATCAGGGAAAGAAATCAAAATGAACAATGAATCAAAATCCCCACCACTATTTGGAAACCATGAGCATTGAGAAGCAGAGTTATACAAACAGTAAAGCGTCCCAGTGCTATTAGACTGCGTATCAGCACTCTTGAAACACTGCATGTTCAATCGTATTCGATGAACTAACAGTTGTATAATATACAGTTATGTGGAGTGGGATTTTGGACCAATGAGATTTCACTTTGGGCTGGATACCTAGCGGGATGCTACATGGCTAACCCCTTAAGTCATACAGAGCCAAGTCGCCAAATACTCAAAACTGAAGACTTTATTTTTCATAGATGGTCTAGTTTGACTAGGGGGGGAATCTAGTGTTATACAAACATTAGAATACATTTCTATAGTGCATCAAACTGTTTCATTCCAAAATAACCTGGAGGTGAGAATGTGTTGTGTGCATGTGTGGTTGTACAAATCTTGTGATAAATATACATATACAGACTTAACACGTTCACACTCCTACACACACACAAATGTTCTATCTGGCATCCATACACACAGTGTGTGAGCACATGCAAAAACAAATGCACTCAAAAGTAGACTGAAAAGGGGGAATTAAGCTGAAATGGGATTTAATGCTTTGTAACGCAGAGGAAAAAATAGCATCAAACTGAAGTGAAGTTTAAGTGTGTGTGGGTGCGCACGGGTATGAGGAAAACTGAGCAATGGATGCCAGCTACTGTGTATGTGTTTTCTTTGGTCATCTGCCAGTTATGAGCCATCCCTGCTCTGTTATCACTTTCTCTCGCAATTTCTCACCTTTTCATGTTATTTTCATCACTCTGTCTCTCTCTCTTTCATCTTTCTGGTGATGGATTGAACCAGTTGAGGTGTTGCTAAATTAACATCATTCTAGAACACTTACAGAAGACTGGGGATGGGCGGAACGACGTTATATACCGTGTGACAGTAGAAATGTGTCATTCGGGAGATACGTTTGCACGGCTATTAATGGGCAGGACTGCTTTACGTCATTTACGACTGAGAGCAACAAAGAAACATGAGACAATTTCACACATGAAACCTGTTCAAATTTGCATTGTCTGCTAAATGAACCACATCTGCTATTTGAACATGCAATAGCTTTCCATCTTTTATCCGGTTTAGTTATAATATACACTATGTGGCCAAAAGTTTGTGGACACCATATGTGCTTGATGAACCTTCAATTTCAAAACCATAGGCATCAATTTCCCCCTTTGGTGCAATAACAAGCTTCCACTCTTCTGGGAAGGCTTTCCACTATACTGTATGTAGTGACATGGCTGCAGGGATTTGCTCCCATTCAGACACAAGTGCATCACTGAGGTCCGGCACTGATTATAGGAAACAAAGGTGTGCAAGAAAAATGAACAAAAAAGTGCAGCACACAGGAAGTTGTCAGCATAGTGTAAATGTAAAATAAATTAAAATCTAATAAACCCAGATGTTCAGAAAGTTATCTAGAAATCAATATCTGTAAATGATCAAGTTTACCTAGAAAGGACTAGTGTGTGCAGCAAGATGAAATAATTCATCTTACAATTCAACTTGCAAAGTTTGTCAAAATGATCGCTTGCCAAATGTTGGCTATAGATGCAGTACACTTGAAATGCATCACAGAACAAAGCAATAATTAGCAATCTATCTGAATCATCATGGTGAAAGGACCGGCGGATGTTTGATTCTCCCATATATAGCCTATCCATATGATTTGATATGAAGCGTGCCCAACACTTTATTATATGTCAAAAGAAAAGAAAGGAGACTGTTTATCAACAGGCGAACGCCGAGGCCAGTTATGGTCTTAAGCCGGTGTATACATGCATGATGGACGAAGTTGAGCTACAGTCACACTGTGTACAATCGTACTGGGAATATTACCAGTGTCTTTTATATCAGTCTTCTTGTTGTTAAATTGTAACGTTGATTTGGAGCGCACCCACACGTGCAGCTGATCAGATTTGGAGTGACTAAGGCAAGTGTTGTGAATTTTTTTCTCTTCTTTATTCAGCCTTTGGTGGATTTACATCTCTAAATAAAGCATTGGCAGTATTTTAATGCAAAATCTCGATTCCTCGATTAAAAATAAAAATGGTGTCAAAACGCAAATTCGAATTATTAAAAAAAATCTAAATAAATGCCCAGCCCTACCCATAAGCCCTTGCACATGAATAATTTTAGCATGTTTGTTTGGTCAACAAAAACATATGTGGGCATTTAATTAGTTGTTATTAAGAATTCATAGAGATCTTTGCTATTTTTAGTATTTTTGATTGTTGTATTAGTGTAAATATTTTTGTGTAAAGTCACCAATAGGATGATTAGTGTTCCATAATTGGTCAACTTGGATCCTGTTCAATCCATGTAATTTTTCCTTGTATGCATATATATATATAATAATTTTTTTCTCCCCAATTTGGAATGCCCAATTCCCAATGTGCTCCAAGTCCTCATGGTGGTGTAGTGACTCGCCTCAATCCAGGTGGCGGAGAACGAATCTCAGTTGCCTCCGCGTCTGAGACCGTCAATACGCACATCTTATCACGTGGCTTGGTGAGCGCGTTACCGCGGAGACATAGCGTGTGTGGAGGCTTCACGGTATTCTCCGCGGCATGCATGCACAACTCACCACGCGCCCCACCGAGAGCGAGAACCACATTATAGCGACCACGAGGAGGTTACTCCAACATGACTCTATCCTCCCTAGCAACCGGGCCAATTTGGATGCTTAGGAGACCTGACTGGAGTCACTCAGCACACCCTGGATTCGAACTTGCGACTCCAGGGGTGGTAGTCAGCGTTTTTGCTCGCTAAGTTACCCAGGCCCCCACAGTACATATATATTTTAAGGAAATTCAGCATATCCTTTTTTTCAGTTTAGGAAGAAGTAGGAGTGTGAGCAGAAAAGAGTTTAGTTGTTTATGGTCACCTAACAACTTGCTCTATTAATATTAAATTCAGTTGATTTGCGGTCACAGGTGTGCGTAAATTGGCTATTTTACTACAAGTATGGCTCATCCAATCAGATTTTTACGTTTTAAAATCATTTTCATTTTACAGTTTTACTTCTTTTGTTTTTAACTTAAGTGTTAAAGTACGTGAAGCTGTTTTTGCTTCAGTCAAGTTCTAAATAGAATGAAAAAATTCGGTGAAGTACATTTTTAATTTCTAAAGTTACATTTGAATTCATTGAATTATTCAAAAATAAACTTTACCACATGGTTATGTAATATATAAACCATTTTCTCATTGTTTTTTAATTAACATCCAGCAAAAGTAACTATATCGTGATACATCCCGTTACTGTTTTAAAAAATTACTCCTACAGTCATATAAGACTTCGGTCAATCTACCCACCCCTACAGAAGACAATGTTTTCAGTCAATCCATTTGTAAGCAGTACTGGTATAACAGTCACATGATTCTGAACTGTCAGTGATTAAGAAGAAAAGACAATTACCTCAAGACAAGTAAACATGGATCATTAAGTTTAATCACTCGCCTCCCTTCGAAAATCAAAATCTTATACCGAGACATATATGGAGTTATAAGTTAGGTTAAGCTAGTCAGCGAGTATCGAAGTGTTTGACTGGTGTGTTGTTGTTGTTGACATTTGGTTTCTGGCAGGGCTGTCCTCTCCTGGGTCTCTAAAGAAGCCAGCGGGAAAATTCGATTTCAGCACCCTGTCAGCACAGACGAGGTCCCCCCGAATGGCCTTCACACACCACCCGCTGCCCATGCTGGCAGGCGTGAGACCAGGTGAGACAGACACACTCCAGCAGAGAGAGAGAGAGAGAGAGAGAGAGAGAGACAGAGACAGAACAGAGGGGGAAAGGAGGGATTTATAGTAGAGAGATGTGATGCCATAGCAATCTAGGCCTACTCTGGCACCACACTAGTCCAAAATTGCCCTGAATGGTATCTGATTGGTTGAAAACAGTGGCGAGTCATTAATGAGGCCTCTGATTGGCTGGGCAGAGAGACAGTGAGTGAGGAGCGCCAAATACTGCCATAGTTTATGAACATCACCATCCATCCATGTACCCTCTCCTGTATGTCTTTTTCTCTCCTCTCTAATCATCATTTCATCGACACCTTCCTCCTCCATCTCTCCAGCATCTTCCCATCTGTTTGTAAATTAGGGTGATTCTTACAAAACTTGTCAAGAAAGTGTCCTGGTCCTATTTTAATTCCTTATCAAAAGAAACACAGAAGAAATTATTTTTGGCATATAGAAAATAAAGCCTATATTTTAGGGCCATTAAGATTTTTTTACATTGTGACATTATTTTAATGACAGATATGCACGTTTTACCCCTCAATTCTCATAACTAAAATAAAATTAAAATAAATAACATTGTACAACAGCATCTTTTTACTGTAATACATGTAGTACGTGTTAAGGTATTAAGGATCATCATTGAAAACAATAGGAACAATTAAAGTAAAATGCTTTGATGCATTATGGTAATGAGAATTGGGTTGTAAAAGTGTCCTGAAAATGTCACAATGCAAAAAAATCTTAATTGTCTTAAATATAGGCTTCATTTTCTTTATGCAAAGTATAATTTCATTTTTTGGGGGGTTGAACTTGACTGGGACATTTTCTTGACTGGTTTCTTCTTATAGAATGCACCTTATTCACAAAAACAGGCGGAAACAAAGAATTTAGTTTAAAAAAGACATTTGTGTACATTTTCTAGTGATTATTCCAGCAATAATTCATCAAAGATGATCAAATGACTGAGAAAAGCATTATATCTCAACATACACTCACTGAGCACTTTATTAGTAACACTATGGTCCTAATAAAGTGCCTGACGTGTTCTTCTGCTGTTGTAGCACATTCACCTCAAGGTTCGACGTGTTGTGCATTCTGAGATGCTATTCTGCTCACTACAATTGTACAGGGTGGTTATCTGAGTTACCGTAGCCTTTCTGTCAGCTAGAACCAGTCTGGCCATTCTCTGATGATCTCTCATCAACAAGGTGTTTCCGTCCACAGAACTTCCACTCACTGGATGTTTTTTGTTTTTGGCACCATACTGCGTAAACTCTAGAGGCTGTTGTGTGTGAAAATCCCGGGAGATCAGCAGTTACAGAAATACTCAAACCTGCCCATCTGGCACCAACAATCATGCCATGTTCCAAATCACTGAGATCACGTTTTCCCCCATTCTGATGGTTGATATGAATATTATTCATGAATATGAAGCTCCTGACCCGTATCTGCATTATTTTATGCATTGCACTGCTGCCACATGATTGAGTGATTAGATAATTGCATGAATAAGTAGGTGTACAGGTGTTCCTCATAAAGTGGTCGGTGAGTACAAATCCAGATGCGCCATATAGTCAGAGTGCATTTTCCACATTTAAAAGAGTTATTAAGTGATGTTAAGGTGCCTAGATATCAGTGGTGGAGCGATTCTGCTGTACAATCTCAGCAAAGTTGGCCAGATTGTGGTAGTCTGCTGCATCCTCCTCAATCTAGGATTCAGATCCGACCTGCAAGCTGGGAAATTGCGCTGTGCAAATTGCAAAATTTTTTTTGGCATGTTTGCCATGTTAAATTATTTGCTCATTTCCTTTAGTGGATCAGGTGCAAAAACAAAACAGTGCTATCAGCAGGTGCTTTTTTGTGTGTGAATTCCTCCATCAGCTTCTGTTTTCTTTCATATATGGAAATAGTTGCTTTGATGTTGCCAGGACACCTGTTTGTGACGCGCGGTGCTCGCTAAACGTAAACTCTGCAGGGCAGTTTGAGGAACGCTCATCCAACTGTCAGAGAATCTACGTTTTCGATTCGCTGCAAACATGCTCATTTCGTTTGCAAATTAAGACTCCCTGGTGAATCATCAGAGATTATTTGCAGTTCAAGATCGAGAGAAAGAGAAAGACAGGGAAACAGAACCAGGAGAAGCCACACATTTAGGAACGTTTAGAAAGCTTCAGATGCATGACCGAGAGAATCTTATAAAAACGGCATGTTTCAGTCTCTGCGTATTTAAAATTAGCCAGCGAGCATGTCCTTGTTATACAGACATGCTGTCATTCATATTGGCACAGGACAAAATGTTGTGGAGTGAGAGAGGAGTGTATATGGGGGGAGGGGATGATGGGGGTGCTCTTATCGGTTTCTTCTTAGCAGGCACATTCGGAACGGTTCAAATCCCCTCAGTAAAATGATAATATTCCACGACATTAAGTCCGCGGTCTTGCAGGCCGCTTGAAACATCTCCATTCCCACCCAAAGGAGAGCGATTAAAAGTTCCCTCCTGTGTTCCTGACATTCCCCAACGTCCCAGATGTTTAATCCCATCCAAGGGTCCTGCGAAAAGAGCAGAATTGCTATCCTTTCGGGTCCGGCTGCAGCCTGCGAGCCCAAATCAAGTAAAGGTCAGCGAGACCGAGAGCGTCGGCTTTAAATGGATTATACGTGCATGTGATTATGGAAGTTTTTCTCCGGCAGACATTTTTGGTTATAATGTTTATGTAGAGTCAAGACGGTGGAAAAAGCAAGGCTTGTGTTAGGCAGGGGGAGAGAGTGAGGAATGCGTGCGCATGAGAGAGACGATGGTCTTGCTGCAGTTTCTAATGCATTTTCATAAGTTATGGATGGATGTTGGCTGCTGTTGTGTAAGAGATACTGTTGTTTGCTTTTGTGAGTGATGAATAACTCTCGTGGAGATTGAGAAGATACCGTTTTTGTGTGTGTGTGTATGAGGGCGTTTACGAGTGCATTTGCGTGTGTGTGTGTTTGTTGGCACCCCATAGCGTCTGGCTCCTGCCCAGTACCTAATGAGATTAAGAAGGACCGACAAAGAAAGAGAGAAGAAAAAGAGGGAGTTAGAGATGGATGGAGAGACAGAGAGGGATGAAAAAGAGGATGGATGAAATGCTATTTAAAGGAATTGTTGACCTAAAAGTAAAAATTGTATTCAACATTCACTCACCCCATGTCGTTCCAAGCCCATATTGTTTATTTTCTTCCATGAAACACAAAAGGAGATCTTTGGTAGAATGTCCGAGCTTCTTTTTCCCATTACAGTAAATGGGGAATGATGCTGTCAAGCTCAGAAGTGGACCAAAAGCACCATGAAAGTGTCATAAAAGTAGTCCATTCGACTCATTTGCTATATTCCAAGTGTTCTGAAGTCAGGGAAAAGCTCACATTTTTACGCTTCTGCATATTTAAATAGAATGTGTCATGATCGGTCACCTGACAAGAACTAACTGCATTTGACATCAGACTTGGTGCGATACATCTATAGGTGCCATGTTTTAATTGAACAAAAGTGTAAATCACATTTGAGTTCTCTGGCAGAGGAGAATATTTTCAGCATAAAGCAGCTTAAAGTTTAGTCTGTTCCTGTTATAGCTATAGTATGATTTAAGAAAACTTGGAATATAACGAAGTCACGTGCACTTCTCTAATGATACTTTAATAGTGCTTTTTCATCATTTTCTGAGCTTGAAAATCCAATACACTTCCATTGTATTCTGCCTAACATCTTCTGTGTTTCACTTTTGTGTTTGGAACGACATGAGAGTGAGTAACTGATGGCAACATTTTCATTTTTTGGGTGATCTATTCCTTTAAGGATCAGACAGTATTCTAAAAGAGAGGAATGTAGATTTATATGAACAGACAGACATGCATGCAACACAATGCGTTTGTGTATATCGCACACACTTCCCTCATTTCCTCTCTCTGTCTCTCTCTTTCTCAGGAAGTCCTCGGGCCTCAGCCTCTGCCCTTCATTTTCCTGCCCCCTCCATCATCCAGCAGTCCAGTCCATATTTCACCCACCCCACCATCCGCTACCACCACCATCAGGACCCGCTCAAAGAGTTCGTCCAGTTCGTCTGTGCTGACGGCTCTGGGCAGCCGGGGGCACAGGTAACACACCCACACAAACACACCATCATCATCATCATCATAATTCACACAGCGCCAATGGATGGGACACACCAGTGTTTCCTGCACAGTTCAGGACAGAAAACTGGGTGCCGCAAAATAATATATTGACAATAAATAGTCAACAAAACTTTCTGTTGCTTTGTTTTTGCTGGCTGCATGCAAAAACAAAGATACAGTGCAACATGTTGTCTAATTTGCAAATTAGTTGCTCGATTGATGTGGTTCTTTTAATGAATGAGATTGAATCGAACGCAAGAGTCAACAGTCTGAATCATGGACTGAATCAATCAAACAACTCACTCACTCACTGAATCTGCTCAGATAACTTGCTCTATCACTGAAGTCGTTCTCAAAATGAATTACTGTGTTAAATGTACTTTTTGAAAGCAATGTTAAAAATGCACATTTTTAAGGTTAATAAAACTTAAATTATTGTAATTGCTGACTGGTTGTTTATATGACAATAAATAGAGTTTCAGAGTTTGTAATAAATGGGATTTTAATGATAAAATAAAAAAAATGTAATAATATTAATAATAAAAGATTATTTGTACTATACCTCAAATAAAACACTACACATAACATTACATACATAATAATGTACTATACATAATAATGTGCAAGACATAATAGTAATATATAGTATTTTTAGTAGGGCTATAGATTTAATGTGGTAATTAAGTGTAAATAATTATATATAAAATAAATGCAATCAATCATGTCCCTGGACCATAATAAGGAAAATAGAGCATCTACAATCAGAGCAATTCAAGCTTGAAGTACTACTTGTTTTCAGCAGGGGGCAGTAAGCGAAACTCCAGCTGTGTAGGCAGCTGTACAGAGAACAAACCAAATTCACTAGGGACAGCACCAGATGAGAACGTGTTCTTGCGTTCAAACACAGCTGGACGGAGCGAAATTCAAAATGCAGGAAACTACTAGACGTGTTGTTCTAAGTTTCAAACTGCGTTTAACATGACACAGTGACCTAAAAACACTCTGTTTATGGCCCGCAACGCAACCAAATTGAGACACTCAGAAAGTGTCCGTCTGACGCATGTGTACATTGACACGTCATTGTTGATTTATTGTAATTTGAGGGGCTTTCTCAACAAATATTGATTAAATGTGATTAAATGTGAATAATTAGATTAATCTGCATTATTATGTAATTAATTTGATTAAACATTTTAATCGATTGACAGGCCTAATTTTTTTTTTATTTTAGTATTAATTAAGTTGTTCGGCCTAGTTTCAGAGTGGGCGGTTGGTGTCGTGCCCCCTGCTGCAAAAGCTAATTTGTGTAGGAAACACTGGAACACACACACACACACACACACACACACACACACACACACACACACACACACACAAACACACACATCTCTGCTAAACTCTCTCTTTCTGTTCTCTTTCTTTCACTCTATCTCTCCATTATCTAACACACAACAGTCTCTTTTTTTTTTTCTTGTTTTGAGTTTGATTTCATTCCCTCATTCCTTTTAATAACTCAGAGTGTGTGTGTGTGTGTTTGTGAGTGTTTGTGTATGTGGGTGTTTGTAACTTTCCAATTTCACCCATAGTGATTGTGTGTTTGCTAGGGGTGTAACAGTATATATTTCTCATGGTTTCGGTACCATAAACAGTATAAGGAGGAGGAGAAATCGCATTTATCTCATAGATAAATTAATGGGAGGAATCGCAACGTATAATATATGCCAGTTTTGGAGATTTTTTCCCATTCACATAGATGGGAGTTACAGTATACTTGTTTGCCAGTGGACCTTTTTCACATTTCTGGGTTTGGAACGTAGACGTAAACTATTGAAGGCAAACTTGAACAGCAGTAAAGGGGTTACCTTATTGAATATTGCTTTCGTATGCTAGAGTAACAACACAAACTGTAATAATATAAATTTGCATGAAATAATAAAAGAAATGGGCAAAAAAGCTTCCTGGAGGAGTGGCCAAGATGGCCATTATTTGACTCGGCTTAAACGGACTTTGCAATATGATAACCGATTTTTTGCAATCTTATAGGCCAATACTGATCTGATTGTGAGTACAGTTACAAAAGGCCCTTTTTACCACATTTTTACATGCATTAAGCCATATGCTGCAGTAAAATGCACAGCACAGTTCATTTACAGACAACAATTTGCATTGTGTGAAATGTCAGAAAACAGATACAGTATGAACAGTTGACACTGTCAAGATGATTGTGACATTTGAGTGGTGAACCGTAAGGTTCGTGTTTTTTTTTTTTTTCAGAAACTGTTTTACACCTAGTGTTTGCACGCCCACATTTCTTTATCTGTGTGTGTGTGGGTGTGGGTATGTTTGCACCTCTTTCACCCCCTCACCATCTGTGTATGTGTATCTGCAGCCTAACGGGAGCGGTCAGAACAAACTGCCCGGCTCCTTCTTACTGCCACCTCCTCCTCCAGTGGCACGGCCGGTGCCGATGCCCCTCCCCCTGTCTGAGCACAAACCCAGCCACACACACCCCGAGAGTGGAGTCGGCTCCCCGGCCTCTCCCTGTAAGTGTCCGCTCGAGCACCAGACCCATCAGAGCCCTCAAAAATGCCCCACACACCCCTTTATCACTGTGCTGAAAATAACCAATCAACATAGGCATCGGCTCCTCTCTGAATTATAGAGCCGCTAGTTTTGACCATTTGTGACAAATCAGACTGTACGCAAGTACGTGAACACAGACGCTTCTAGCTATGCGAGCTCAATTTTGCGCATCATTGTGTTTGCCACAATTCATACCGAAACACATTTGCACGTTGCGTTTTCTGCGTTGTCGTAAAGGGCGCTATAGCAGATATTAGCGCAAACTGTCTTTTCTACGGTCTGTTTCTCTTTCAGGTCAATGACTGTCATGCAGCTACGAACAATTTGTAATGACACAGAATTACACGTTGCATTCTCAGCATTGTTGCAAAGGCCACTATGGCGGATATTAGCATAAACTGTCTTCTACAGTCAGTTTCGCTTTCATGTCAACTTCTGTCATGCAACTGTGAACAATTCATAATGAAACAGAATTACGCCTTGCATTCTCAGCATTGTCGCAAAGGCCGCTATAGCGTGTATTAGTGTAAACTGTCTTAATCTACGGTCAGTTTTCTCTTTCACATCAGCTACTGTTTTGCAACTGTGAGCAACAGTTTGAAGAGAATCTTTCGGAGTAAGTTAGTTATTCCAACTGTCGTTATGTTTATAGCCAGCTACTAAATAGCACTTTGTTTTTAATGGCTCAGACATTTGAAGGTAACTATCGCCCCCTTGCGAACTGAGGTTTGTTAGTGCCACAATGGGATTGCACATTTGCAATGCGTTCGCCAAGCATTCACGTCTGCGTTTGCATACTCGCATAAGTATGTTTCTGGCCTTGCCCTGCTCTTCTCCCTCAGATTTATTCTTTTTTTCTTTTTCTCGTTCTCTCCCCCTTTCATCCTGCTATATCATTTCTTTTCATTTGTTTATTCGATTGCAGTCAGTCACAGACTTTTGCAACCGAATTATCGCTGCCTCCTATTGGCTGAAATGAACAGCAAAATCAGCCAATCATTTCCACAGCTTCCTCCTCATCTCTCTCATTTTTCTTTCTTCTATTCTTTCAAGAGATCAAATTCAGGGCAGCTGGCATGGACTCCAAAAGATACCCAAACAAAGCAACAAACAAATATGACGCCCCACATTCAGCAATAACCCATTTCCATTGACACATCAAGCACAAAACAAAAAGGAAGTGTATATAGACATGCAGGTGAATGGACCTGTTGATGTGTCTGGTCGTGTGTGAGAGCGTGCGGTGCTGGGTGGTGGTGGGTCTTTGCTTTTTGGGGGGGGTTGTGTATCGGGTTCTGTCACCAGGGCGGGCCGAAGGAGGAGCCTGGTCGAGCAAACTTCTTTTTTTCTTCTCACACATGAATGTTGTTTTTCTTTCTGCGTTTTCTCATTCATTCATTTTATATCTATTGAATGGTGTATCAGTCTCAACCTGTCGTATCCCTTCATTTTGTTACCTTCCATCTTTTGGTGCTTTCACACATAGCAGCCTTTTTTCAGTCATATTTAAGTCTTATACACTCGTTCACATGTTTGCAAACACTTTCAGTCAAACAAACTCCTCTGATCTCATGGAGTCCATTGCACATAACTGCCCTGAATTTGGAATTTGATATTTTCAGTGATGATACATTTATGAATTTAAGTTTGAATTTTTTCCCTCTGAATTCTCCCTTACCGACCCCATAAGTTTAATCCACAGTTCAATCAGTGTACCTTATTTACCTAAATTTTTTATAATTTTATTATTGACAATTAAAATAAATGGTAAAAAATTATAACTACAAGTAATAAAAAAATTAAAAGATTTAAGTTCTCATTTAAAGCTTTAAAATACAAACACAGACATCAAAACTGAGAAAGCTGACAGACGTGTGTGTTTTTTTTTCTGTGTGTTTCTATGTGTGTCAGCAGCATACCCAGCGTCAGGCTCCTCAGCTTCCAACAGGTTTGTCGGCATCGGAACACGGGACAGCAACTTTCTGAACATCCCACAGCAGACTCAGGTACATATACATTCAGTTTATTCAGATGATAATTTTGACATGTCCTCATCGTTTCACAACAGGAAGCAGTGTTTACAGTGATGAACTTACTGTACAATGGAAGGCATTTTTAGTTTTAGTTTTAATTTCAGTTTAACAGAAATTAGATTGATATTGCATAGCTAGAAGTTCATTCACCTAGAAAAATAGTACCACTTAAAAAAAAAAAGGGAAACAGAATATAATTTTTTTTTACAAAATTTACATGAGTTTATCCATCAGGAATTGATTGTGAAAAGTGGTCATTACATACCAGAATGGAGCCAAGTGGAAGGGAAGGGGTTGGAAAATAACAGGGATTTGTGACAAGGAGCAGGAATGTGTAAAAAATAGCTCTTGATTCACAAGCTCTTGATTTAATTGTGATACGATTTGATTCTGATTAATTTGGGTATATTTTTAGTTATAATGTCCATTCTGCTTACATACATATGAAAGTAATTCTCAGCTAATTATGCAAATTATAATGTTGTTTAAAGCAAAAGATTGATCTTGGGATTCCAAAACCCTATTTAAAGGAATAGTTCACTCATCATTTACTCACCCTCATGCCATCCCAGATGTGCATGACTTTTTTTCTTCTGCTGAACACAAATGAAGATTTTTAGAAGAATATTTCAGCTCTGTAAGTCCATTCAATGCAAGTGAATGTTGACCAAAAATTTGAAGCTCCAAAAAGTCAGCATAAAAGTAATCCATAAGACTCCAGTGGTTAAAATCCTATCTTCAGATGTGATATGATAGGTGTGGGTGAGAAACAGATCAATATTTAAGTCCTTTTTTATTATAAATTCTCCTCCCTGCTCAATCAATCTCCACTTTAACTTTCACTTTTGTATTCTTTTTCTTGTATTTTTGATGATTCACATTATTTATGCAAATTGCCCCCCACTGGGCAGGGAGAAGAATTTCTAGCAAAAATTGACTTAAATATTGATCTGTTCTCACCCATACCTAACATATCACTTCTGAAAACATGGATTAAACCACTGGAGTTTTATAGATTACTTTTATGCTACCTTTATGTGCTTTTTGGAGCGTCGACATTTTGGCACCTATTTACTTTGCATTTGTAACAGAAAAGTCTCTTGCTTAAGGGAGAGGAGGAGGTGGGAACTGGATTAACAATCACTAAGACTTTAATTCAACACAACACAAAGACTTTCAACCCATCATAAAAACTGACGCACACACACACAGATTTGTGCGTCTCTCTCGAACTGGCGTCTCTGGCTCCCCTTTATCCCTCTCCCAGCTTATTGGGATGATTCAGCGCAGGGCGTCCATCCTTACGGCCCGGCAATGCTCTCCTCCTCATCACATACCCCCTAACCCAGGGCCTGACTCACCACCCCGCCCCCTTCCTGGAGGGGAGGTGTTGCCCTTTCGGCCCCCCTCCTGGGAACATGAGTAGGACGAGGGGAGAGGGAAAGAGAGTGGGAGAGCCAGAGAGAGAGAGAAAAGAAAAACCGGTTCCCGCCCACGCCGCCCACCCGGTCCTCAGCCTGGACTGGCACTGGACTCGCTCAGCCACCCCTTGGCCACCGCCTTGTGGTGGACGGCAGCGGCTCCTCTGCCTCCTGACGGACTACATCGGTAGCCCACTGATGAACCGCTCCAGAACCACCAGATCGTGTATCCTTGGCGTCACGTTCCTGATCCAGCAGCGAGGTCTACAGGACAGCGTGGTCCTCCTCCAGTCCTGGGTTTTGGCACCAGTGTAACAGAAAAGTCTCTTGCTTAAGGGAAAGGAGGAGGCGGGAACCGGATTAACAATCACGAAGACTTTAATTCAACTCAACATAAAATCTGACACACACACACACACACACACACAGCTTTGTGCGTCTCTCTCTCTCTCTTGAACTGGCATCTCCGGCTCCTCTTTATCCCTCACCCGGCTGATTGGGATGATTGGGATGAGCCCTCCTCCTCGTCACAGCATTGTATAGATCTACAGAGCTGAGATATTCTTCTAAAAATCTTTGTTTGTGTTCAGCAGAAGAAAGAAAGCCATACACATCTGGGATGGCATGAGGGTGAGTAAATGATGAAAGAATTAAAATTTTTGGGTGAACTATCCCTTTCAAATCCTCTAGCCCGCTTACCTGAAAGTCTTCTTTTGTAAGTGTATTTACTGTAAACGTATGTTCCATTTGTTTATACACACTGACAAGTCGAAATTGCTGTCTGTGGTAACTGGCCGCATGCCACATATGTGGCATATTGACATTTGGATGAAAATAACCCTTCAATTTGAAATAGCAGCCTTTCCAAATCACCAGTTAATCAGCTGGTTATGATCAGTGCTTGAGGGCTGTGTAAGTGTGTGGCTGGTAGCAGTCAACGGCTCTTTTGGGGTTTGCCGAGGGACACACTGCTCATTTCATATGGATTTTGTGGCTGTGTTCCCTCTCGCACCAGCTATGAAAACCACAAGCACTGACAATGAGAAGCACACACATGGAAACAAGCGTTTTCTCCTCCGCCCCACTGATTATAACGTTTGCTTCTCATCCCAAAACCAAATGTCTTATAAATCATCAGAGTTATGATCTATCTACAATACCAGGCAGAAGTCTGGATACACTTGACTGAATTTACTGCATGTTTCTATTATAATCTTAAAGGGATTGTTCACCCCAAAAATTTTAATTCTCTTATTTACCCCCCCTCATGCAATCCCAGATGTGTATGACTTGCTTTCATGTGCAAAACACAAATGAAGATTTTTAGAAGAATATCTCAGCTCTGAAGGTCCATATAATGCAAGTGAATGGTGATCAAAACTTTGAAGCTTCAAAAAGCATATAAAAGCAGCATAAAAGTAATCCATACAACTCCAGTGGTTTAATCCATGTCTTCAGAAGCAATCCAATTGATTTTGGGTGCAAACAGACCAAAATTTAACACCTTATTTTACATCTTGCCATTGCAGTTTCTAGGCACGATCATGATTTCAAGCTCGATTACACTCACTAGTGCTTTAAATCATTATAGCCAAGGAGACTGCTGATGCCAAGATCTATTGTGAAAAAGAAGTTATATTATGGTCTGTTCTCACCCAAAATAAATTGGATTGCTTCAGAAGATTTTAATTAAACCACTGGAGTCATATGGATTACTTTATGCTGCCTTTATGGATCTTCTAAAATTTTAGTCACCATTCATTTGCATTGTGAGTACCTACAGAGCTGAGATATTCTTCTAAAAATCTTTGTTTGTGTTCTACAGAAGAAAGAAAGCCATACACATCTACTATTCTAAAATATGGAAAATAGTAATAATAAAGGTGTGTCCAAACTTTTAACTGGTAGTGTAAGGGAGTTTATTACGGATTTAACTTAACAATCCCATTCTTAGTATTGTATAGTCCTTTGTAACACATATTTACTCACACACAGGGTCCAAAATGTACTTTTTACTATAAATGCCAATGGCATGTAAATTGAGAGAATTTTCTGGCCGTAAATACATTTTACTGGCCATAAAATTAATTCTGTGTAATAAAATAAATTAATTAACAAATTTTCGCTGACATGACAAAGGCTTTATTTAGCGGTTTATGCTTTACAAATGGTGCATACTCATTTTGCATGCATACCAATATGCTGATAACTACCAAAAAATCAGCTTATTAAAAGAATCTGACAACGCAAGAAACCCGCTTTTACATGAAGTAATGGGCAAAAAACTACTTGTGCCGATAGGTTTATGCTTAAACCATTTATAACCTTACCTCGATAAAGGAAAATCGTTCAGTGCATCAACATGACCTTACACGTTGTTAACTAATAAAGCATAATCGTGTAAAATCGTACGTGTAAACAAGCTTACTGTGTCACTCACAGCATCATATACGAGTCAGTCTCCGTCTCAGTGAAATGTCTCCTGTTGCAAAAATGTGAAGACCCGTTTTGATTTAGTTGGTTATATTTCCGTTTTGGTTGCATAATTTGAGGAATATTTCACATATGCGTCGCCACATGGAGTTCTGAAGAAAATAAAGTATCCTTGATAAACCCCTGATAATGACATCAAAATGCGCATTTTGTGATTTTGATTGAAACCATGTAATGTTGCCATTCCTAATTGGTGAATAACTCCATTTTTACTTGCATTTAGCACTTTGCAAGTATTCATTTTGGACCCTCCATGCACATGCATACTGCAGATGGACATGCTTTGATTTATTGATCATTGATCATGTTGTACTGTAAGTAGTTTTAACATGCAGATCTATACAAGAAAGTATGACAGAGAAGAGAGTGTGAGAGAGAGAGAGTGAGAGGGTCACGTCTCGACTGTCTGGTTGCCCTCAGCTACCAGACATGATGTCACATGCAGTTAAACATGAACTTCATGACTTAAGAGTAAGGATGGACACTACTAGTGAGGATTATGCTGTAGAGAAAGCAATAGAAAAGAGGGAAGAGAAAGAGACAAAGAAAGTGTGGGTTCCTAAAGAATTCAAATATATACAAAATATTAATAAGTTCAGCTTTTTGTAAGTCAAAACATCTTGAAACTTCTTGGACTTCTCAGACACCACAACTCTTTCATATTTTATCCAAAGTTTTAAACCCAACATGGGAATATTTTCGTTTTTTCCTGCAATTTATTTGCCTGTGGAAGCAGCTCTGTAAACAAGGCGGTATCGTCTTCTCTGAGCTCGAATGTGCCGCTTTATAGTTGTACTGTAGCAGTACAGTATGTAAGTGTTTATTACTGTTTCCACTGTACTCTAGTGGTTATTCCAAGAACTGTCTCAATATTACTGCTAAATTATGTGGGACAAATGGTCTTTCAATGCAACCTGTAGGAATTGTAAGTTAGGAATCACACCCAAAAATAAGGATTCTGTATTCATTTACTCACCCTCATGTTGTTCCAAACCCATATGAAATTTTTTCGCACTACAGGAGAAGTGTCAGAGCTGCTGTTTTTCATACAATGAAAGTAAAAGGAGACCAGCATTAAAGTACCATAAAAGCAGTCCGTATGGCTCATAGACTCACACTTTGTGTGTGGAAAAAAATAACATTTTGTATAAATATGCGCAAATGCGAATGAGATTTCAGGGTTTCGATGGAGTGCAAGATTTTCAGTGAGTTATTTAAATTGATTTGAATACATTTTGGGGAGTTTTCCACACAGCTATCACATGGCAACAGACAGAGCAGTGCAGTGCGACAGTTTTGCTCACGTTTGCGTTTAACGCAAAAGAGACTGGCAGAAACTGATGTGATCAATAACATATTATTCTGTTTAATGGCCAGTTCAGATTAATGGTCGATGTATATGGGTTTTTCAGCGGTCCATTCATAAATCTTTATAATTAATATCATTAATAAATGTTTTATGTGTTAATAAAACAATTATTAAGATTAAGCAATGTTGTCGTTTTTAATACAAATCAGGAAAATAAGGAATATTGTAGTGATGAGGGCAAATCGCCAGTCAATGAAATGTATCTTGTGATTAATATTTATAGTAATATGTATTCTAATGACTTTGAGTTTGATATAATGATGACGTGGCCTCAAAAATATAGTATTAGCAGTAGTAGTAAATTGTTATAGTAAATAAAAATAAAAAGTGAATAAATTGTAAATTAAAATAACACAAAAAAATTATAAATTCAACCATACTCTTCAGTGTGCCAATTAGTTTTTATTTGTGCTAATGATTTTTTTTAGTTCACTAGCACCATTGCTAACACCTAAAAAAGTGCACAAGTAATATAACCTACTTTGTTTTTAAATTTTTTTTTTTAAGCTTGACAGGGTCTGCCCTCATTTACATTCATTGTACTGAAAAGAGCATTACAATTCTGCCAAATTTATTCTTTTGTGTTCTTTGGAGGGAAGATAGTCATACAGGTTTGGGATGACATAAAAGTGATTAAATTATTGCAGAATTTTTATTTTTGGGCAAATTTTCCTTTTCCTACTCATTTACACAGACATTTGGGCAGCAAGATGTGGCTGAACTATTATTTATTAAAAACATATGTATATTATAAAATTAAAAACTGTTTCCTTGAGTTAGTTAAGTTAGGACTTATTTTTTGGAGTGACTCACATTCATTTCCTGTCTTGCAGTCATGGTTCCTTTGAGACTTTTCATGAAACAAACTGATCTGCAATGAACAAATCTGCAATGAAAACTGGAAATGGAGTCACAAAGCTAAGTATGGAACTTTCTCACATGCCCCTCTAAAGTCTCACACACACAGACACAGCAAATACACACACACAATTCCTGAAAACTTTGGCGCCCTATTCCGGAACGAGGAATCTGTAAGACTTCAGCATTACCCCTCGGAGAACACACTACACTGACGACAGATGACCGGATGGAAAAACCATTCAGAAGGAATGACAAACCATCTTTCAATGTCTTCATTATGTTCCTGAGGCAACCAGTACATTGACCAATCCCCTTATCCTTCCTTTGATTTGCTCATACACCCACCAATCATATGCCATTTTGAGTAAAATCCATTTCTTACCTTTTCTTTGGGTTCTACTCTGGACATGAAATCTGAAATGAAAATGTATCTTGGATGATGTATATTATGGACTCCACATTGATTGGCTCCATCTGAATACGCCCAGGAACACACGTGTGATTGGCTAGAGAGACTCAACTGAACTCTTCTGATTGGCTAATTCACTCACTGTTTACTTGTTGACAAGCAATAGACTGTGAGCAAAACAGTCAAACAACACGTAACACTAACTGTGTGCAATTCATCTAAACATATGCACTATTGAAATGATCAATGAGAAGGGATGACAGATAGTTTGGCCTCAGATTTGCAATGTGTAGTCAGACTACATGTTTCTAAGGTAAAAAGTCGCACATGCACGCACACACACACACATGAAAACTTACACAGATCATGTCTCGTCATAGCTTGAGAAGAGCAATAGAACCTGCAAATACACCCTTCAATGACAGCACAACACTGAGACATTGGTACAGACGCAGTCATAACATATAATTTAGAGAACCTGGCTTTTGGTTTATGACAGTTATGGGAAGAAGGGTCAAGCACGATTGACTGTTGTTTTGGGGTTAAACATTAATGATATGTAATATATATTAGAATTCTTTCGTTACGTAGTGTTGATTAATTAAAAGGCCAGTGGTTTGAGTTATGCAATCTTATTGAATGAATTAATGTGGGTTTTAGCATTTTAGTGTACAACTATTGTTCAATCTGAGTGCTTGTGCGTCCACAAATACAGTATACTACAGTAGGCCCTGAACACAAGGGCTCATTTTACATTTCTTAGCTTTGGGTTTGGTTTTGCAGTACAGTACATTTGCAGGGGATAATCTCACTAAACCAGTCAAGAATATGCCTGGGTCATATTTCACCCTTAAAACAAAAGAAAAAAATAAGAAATTAGGATTTTATTTTTTTATTTGATTCTGACATTTTTTTTCCCATGACAATTAAGAACATTTCTTCCCCCAATTCTCATTACTGTAATGCACAGCAGTCTCATTCTCATTGCTTTAATGCTAAAACAAACAAAAGAGAAATTGTAAACGATACATCATGGTAGTATTTGTTGTACTGCCTGTAATTTATGCTTTAAAATACAGATGTATTTTTACTGTAATGCAGTAAATATTACTTCATTACAGTAATGAAAAATAACCATTGTGAACCATTGTTTACTCAATAGTAAAATGTTGAGACACATTAAGGTAATGGCAATTCATGCTGATTTCAAAAATACGATAATACAGTAATTTTTACTGTATTACAGTAAAAACTCATTGCATTACAGTAACGAGAATTATCATTTGAGAATTAAAACTCAATAGTAAAATGTTGAGACAAATTAAGGTAATGGGAATTCATGCTGATTTCAAATATACGGTAATACAGTAATTTTTACTGTATTACAGTAAAAACTCATTGCATTACAGTAACGAGAATTATCATTTGAGAATTAAAACTCAATAGTAAAATGTTGAGACAAATTAAGGTAATGGGAATTCATGCTGATTTCAAATATACGGTAATACAGTAATTTTTACTGTATTACAGTAAAAACTCATTGCATTACAGTAACGAGAATTATCATTGAGAATTAAAACTCAATAGTAAAGTGTTGAGACACTTTAAGGTAATGGCAATTCATGCTGATTTCAAAAATACGATAATACAGTAATTTTTACTGTATTACAGTAAAAACTCATTGCATTACAGTAACGAGAATTATCATTGAGAATTAAAACTCAATAGTAAAATGTTGAGACAAATTAAGGTAATGGCAATTCATGCTGATTTCAAATATACGGTAATACAGTAATTTTTACTGTATTACAGTAAAAACTCATTGCATTACAGTAACAAGAATTACCATTGAGAATTATACAAAAAGTAAAATGTCGATACACATTAAGGTAATGAGTTCATGCTATTTAAAAAATACTGCAATACAATGATTTTTTACCGTAATACAGTAAAAATAATTATTACAGTAATGAGAAAAACCATTGAGAAATTAAAACTCAAAAGTAAAATGTCACATTAAGGTAATGAGAATTTATGCTTATTTTAAAAATACTGTAATACATTTTACTTTTATTGTCATACAGTAAAAATTATTATTATTGAAAACTAAAATTCAAATGTAAAATGTCAAGAAGCATTAAGGTCATGAGAAATTGTGTTTTTGGTTTTGAAATGTAATCTGGACATGTTTTAGTGAGATTCAAACTTTGCAAAAAAAAAAAAAAAAAAAAAAGTGTTCTAGTTTTTGTGCGCTTTTAGTTTTCACAACATAATACCCGCTCGGACTGCATGTGGACTTGTCCTTTCCAAAGTGTTTTTGTTTTTAGAATAACAGGTTAAGAACAAACATATCACTAAACTCTCCTTCAACTTGATGTGACTAACAAATGGACAATCTCTAAGCTTCATTAACTAGATTTTGGGGTCTCTATGATGTCAACAGTGCTCTACCCTTCCTACCAATCACACTCTCCATTAGTTTACAGTTCCTTCATATCTTTAACATTGTCTCTTCACACCTCAGTTTTTTGTTTCAATACACCAGTATACCCTGGCTCACAAGACAATCTACCAATGGCTGCCACTTCGTCTTAGCCTTCCAGAATTGCAGTAAACTAAGGAACATACATAAACACGCACACAAACATTGCACTATGACACATGCCCACACCCTTAAAGGACAAAGGGAAACCTTAAAAGGGAGACTTCACCCAAAAATGTAAATTTTGTCATACTTTACTTAACCCTCATTTCATTTCAAACCTGTATGACACTTTATTCTGTAGAACGCAAGAGAGCACTTTTTAATGAATATCTTGGTACAATGGCAGTAGATATTGATTCACCTTCAAGTTTCAAAAAGGATGCAAAAGTATCATAAAAGTAGTCCATGCACTTTTTGTGTCATATTCCAAGTCTTCTGAAGCCATACGATTAACCCCAAATTTAGGTCAGTTTTTGGTGCAAAACAGGTTTGTACAAGTTCTTGCATGTATATGGCTGTGGAACGACGGGATGATGGGTAAATTATGACAGAAGTTTCATTTTTGTCTGAACTATCTCTTTAAACTCCTCTACCGAATTTTGATTTTAGAATACGCACCCTATTTAAGGTCAAATATATTTATATTTTAAGACAAAACAATAGAGAAGAACGTGTTTTGCTGTTCAAACAGCACAAGAACAGATTCTTGAAACCACTGACCTCACTAAATAACTGGACTGCCTGGCTGTCAATCACATGTCAGGGACTCTGATTGGCTGAGAGAGTGGCCTGCCGCTCGTCCCTCAGTTGCTTGTCAAAAAACTGATGTTATTTTACCATCCAAACACATCAAAGTGCCTCAGTGTCCCCTTTACATGCAATTCAGGGTCTTCACTTCATGTATAAGCTACAAAAAAAAATGTGTACAATATGTATCATGGGCTTAGCAAGAAACAACATATAAGCAACTGCAAACATCATATTTATAGATATATGTTAGATCATATCGTACTCACACTGTATATATATGGATATATGTATAGTTTTTCCGCTGTGAAATTAGCTCTGTGGCAGTCTAGTTATTTTTTGACCTTTCACCCGAGTCAGTGACGTCATTGGAAAATGTCCTGAAATAGTAAACCTGAAAACATACGGGTCTTTGCAGCCTTCGGTATTGTTCAGGTCAGTGCAAATAGATCAAAAATACACTTTCATATACAACGAAAACAAGAATTCTTAAAGAAACATTTTCTTTGTTAAAAAGTGTTATTATTGAGAGAAAAAAAAAATGGATATATGTGGACTGAGCCGTGTGCAATGTGTTGGGTAGATATCTATGTTTGTCTGAGATTTTTAAGAAAGAGACACAAGTGGGGAAAAAAAAAGAAGAAAAAAGGTTGAAGTCTGCGAGCTCCTGGACTCTAAATATGAGGGCCACAAAAAGAATCCCAGTCTTTGTAAGTGTTGGAAAAGTTCATTTTTACATTTAGTTGATCTTTTTTTATGTTTTATTTGTAATCTTTTGTTTTGAACCTATTTTTGGGGTGGGGGCTGAAGGAACAATTTTGCGAACTGTCAAAAATGCGTATTACGAAAAAACACTTCTGGTGCTTCTGTTACTCATGCAAATACCACACCAGAATGACTTTCATAAGGGACAAGTTTTACCAAACCTCTTTCTCATTTCTTCTCTTTTGTATTTACTGAGAGGGGGGGGTTCAAATTTTTATATATCGGTTCTGACAAAAGGCATTTTACTACAACCTTTAAGAAAGCAATGCCCCTTCTTAAGGCTGGGATATATTTTGTTTTCCCACAACATGGCTGTTTTTGATTCCGAAAATACCGATTTAGAGGTTAGATTTATGGTAGAGGTTTCTCTCAAGCAATCAAATGTTCGCTCAAATTGTCAAATTCATTTAGGTGAGGATCGTTTGAAGTGTGTTAGTGTGAGTAGCGTTTCGTTAGACATTCTCGTAGTTTAGAGCACATGTGGTTTGATGCGAGAGGAAGAAACACGTTGGAAATCAATGAGCCACGGCCCCCGTATCGCCCTGGAAACACTTCCAATATGTAAATGAGCTCCCATAGTATTCGTGCTGTAGTGTAATAGGTGAGCATTTAAAGGTTGTCCCATTCAAAGTGCCTTTTGTTCACAGACACCATCTTGTAAATGAGAACACCCGTCTTCTTTCCTTCTACTTCTCTGCTTTCTAAAGTCGTATACACAGTATATAGTACTACAAGAAATGGACGTGATTTTGTTCTTTTTATTGTACAATGATGGGGAAAAAGTTGTTAAAAAGACAAAAAATTGTTCTCTTTTTCTCTGTACCTGTCAGTTTCTCTTGCACTGGTCTGAAACCTAGTGATCCGCCTATGTAGGCAGCATTTTAAGTCATCATAAATTGTGCAGAGGCTGTTCCAAAAGGTAGGCAGTATAATTATGCAACCTTCTAAGAAAACTACTTTTGGCCGATTTGTATGGTAGGATCACAAATCCATTCAAGATGGTGGACAAAGTGAGAAAAATGTTGATTATACAGTAAATGTAATTCATTCATTACTGAAAAGTAATGCTAAAAACAATTGTCTTAATTAAAAATGGACTAGTTTACCCAATATTTGTGTGTGTTATGGCTCTTTATGCTTTTGAGAGTGTTGTGTCGTTAGCATAGCAACATTTGCGCAATGGGTGCCATTTGTAAGATGCAAAAAGTTGACCAAATCGGTCACTTACGAGGTTATATTTCAGCCTATGAAGACAAGCTGCCTATGTAGGCAGTAGACGCCAAGGCAGCTCACTAGGTTTTGGAGCAGAGTCTTTATCTTCATGGCACTGTAGATGTCTCCCTATCTTTCTCTTCTCTTCTCTTTCCTCCCTCTTCCTACTTTTGAAAGAGTTGAAAAAAAAAATGTTGAACCTGTTTTTTTCTCAAGCAAGATGTTGTAAACTCTAATGTTATATCCCTGTCTGTATGCTTCACATGTTAATATCATACCGCCTCTCTCTCTTCAGTCAAATGTAGTGGGCTCTGAGTAGAAAACGCCCTGTTAATGCTGATCCAGGGCCAGCTTACGCTTCCTAAAACACAACTGAGAACAGCTGTAACGGCCACTTGAAGGGTCGGATGTGTTGTGCCTTAGGAAGGGGTGCAGCCCTGGGTAAGAGGTTTTCTTTTGGCATCAGGGGCTTGGCTGTAGGAGAAGAGCACTGGACCAGGTGACACAGATCAGCTGTCTTGTTTGTCTTTTATTTCAGTTTTGTTTTGGAGTCTCAAGGGAAACTCTCAGACTTTATTATAAAAGCAACTTTTTTTAGTGGTTTTTTTTAGACCAGCTGTTTAATGAACTTGACTGATTATTTGATAAATGCACCTTATACACAGATTGATTGGGCAAGAAACAAAATGCATTAATAACATGCCATACTCCAAATATGCATAAGTATTATTTTGAAGCTGACAGCAGCCTGCCTGCTAATGGCTTGGATATGCAACAGATAGGTTGCATGTTGAATACCAAGTAGACAGTGGCTCAAATACTATTGGGAATTTAAAATTGCAATTAATGTACCGTAGGATACTTTGGATAAAGAGTGTTAGCTAAATAACTAATCTATCCATCATTGACATACTATTGATATTTTGATAAATTGCAGTAAATCCATTTAGTATGTTTTCATCTGTGTTGGGGAGCAACTCACTAAAAGTAGCAACACTACTGGCATTTTAGTAGTGTGACAGTAGATCAGTTGTTTTCAACATTCAGGCCTATTTTATTTTCGCAACGCGCCATCAGTAGCACTAGAGGGAAATATGTTCGTAGATGGCGCTTGTTAGTAACTCAGCTGATTGGGGTCGATTTCAGGGTAAATTAACTTTTGAAAGCAACTTGTCGATTTCCTGTGTGATCATGTTGGATTAAGTGTAATGCTTTTAACCTAATTTAAATTGTTCATCTGTTCATTCAAAACCCCTCATTGATTTTTTGTGCCAGAAAAATACTCTTTATCAAATTATATCATCTGATTATTATATTTTTAAAAGGTATTGCCCACTTAAGTAGCGTCAGTGTAGTTTTCGTCTACTTTTTGTTTGTGTTGCAAGCTACTTAAAAAAAAAAATTAAAAAAAAGATTTTCAAATGGATAGTGTTAGGATTCCAGTTAGGTTTCTCTAATATACAGTAGAACCATAATCAGTATTATCAACGATTCCTCCACCAGTAGCTGTTTGTGGTTGTTAACAGGTAGTGGCAGACTTCTATTTATTTACAAAAATGTCTCAAAGAATTGTGTCCGTCACCAGTCCATACGGGAGGTGTCCCGATCCAGTGCTCTCCATCCCTGTGCGCCCTCAAAAGAGTCCTTGGCAGTCTGCATGTGTTATTTACAGATTCTTTTCCATTCTAAAAACTAAAAACTTTGTAAAGAGCAGCACTTGATTGAATAAATTATGTTCTTGACTGTACAAATCATGGTTTTGGTTTGTTTAATTTATGGTGACATCACCACGACTTTAATCTGTCAATTAGACTTTATTGATCCCAAGAGTTCAGGCATTACAGTAAATTATACAACAAATTAAGGAGCAGGCCCACATGGAATTTCCACACAACTGGAATGCCCATCAGTCAAAGTTATACACATTCTGGACCATGTATGTTTATTAAATATGTTGGGTAATTCAATATTGGGTTCAGCTACCAATACAAGTGTGATGCTCTTAAATTTGACCATATTTAAAACCATTCCTCAAAAGTTCACCCAAATAAATGCAGAAAATGCAACAAAAAGTCCACAGATTCCACCTAGGCCTGCAGATAAGTAAACAAAATCTTTTGTCAGGCAATTTGGCTACTGCATAAAGGAGCAATCCTTTGCTTTGAACCTTTAGGACTACAATGAGTGCGTTTACATGCATAATTTCACATCGATTAATAAGCCGACAACTTGTGTGGTTATGTACATGGCATAGATAGCATTCCCTTTACCCACATAAACAGTTTAAGCCTAAACCATTTGACATGGGTACAAGTCTGATGTAAATGCGATTTTCTTGCGTTGATGGATTTTCTAAATAAGCTATCTATTAGTATTTATTAGCGTACTGGTGTGCTTGTAAACGCTCTCAATGTTAAAGGTTTCTGGATCCAGTGAACCTGCTAAAAATGTGATTGATCTAAACTTATTGAAGTTATTGAACTCTCAAATAGACTTCACTTACTCTTAATACATAAACAGAGGAACCCGTTGTCAGCTTTACATAAATATGCTTCAAAAAATCTTTGCAATCTGGCAGCACAGAAAGTTTCAAACTACATCATGTTGCTGTAACAGGCCTCTGCAATGCAAGCAAGCTCTTCTTTGCTGTATTGGTACAAGTTGGTCCTCTTATATTATACAGGGAAATTAAGTGAATCTATCAAATGTCTAAGGAAAATTAACCTCCCTAAATGAAACTTACTGTCATTTATACTTACGATCTTTTTAATGTTTTGCTCCAAGTGACAAGATGAGATGATGGAAAGTATGCTTTATATGTCTTGTTTTTTTTTTTTTTTTTAAAGGATAATAAATAAGGAGCTTAAAAAGTTAGAGTGCATAATTTCTGTGTCACCAAACAAAATTGCAAAAATAACGACTGTTCAAAAAAGTTTTAAACACTGTCCCATCTTCCACTGGTTGGGCAAACAGGCTATCCTGCCCCAAACTCACTGTCTGGTCCAATCAAACAAATTGTAATTTTGTTTATGCCAGTTGTTGCACCAAAATTACACACTTCACCTTTGAATGGGACAGGTGGGGTTATCAAACAAATATTTTTATCCTCAATCACGGTACATTCAAACCACTGATCATCACTCAGGTTATGATGTTCATTTACAAATGTGTTGCTCAGTATCATCACCTTACAGAAACACTGTTAGAGACTGAGTTTAAAACTGATATTATTTGGATTATCTTATATCATGTTTTAATGCTGTCATCACATTCATCTGAAGTGTGTGCAGGGAGAAATACAGAAATATCTCTGATATTAGAGAAATGTATAAAATTCTCCTTTAGACATATATTATTAATCCTTCTCCGAAATAAAAACAAACAAGCAATTCTTATATGCACATCTAACCTTGCTCATCATATCCCATAATATGACTAGGAGAGCATTTACTTTCAATTGATGCCGATTTAGTCAAATATTCCCTAAGGAAACACACACACATACACACATTCACGTGCAAGCACACCCCTTCAACATGCTAGAGTGCATTCAATCCAAATGCCATCAATTCCATTGGAATTTTTTCATTGAAATACATCCGCCCCATTCCCACCCAGTCTGCGAGTCTCCCCTTGACTTATAAACACAAAGAAATAATGGGGGAAACTGATGTCCCGAGTAGATGCAGTGCATGTGTGGTGGAGGGGAAGGGGCACGCGGGCGTTCCACGACTCTCATTCGTCCTCAAAATTCTGATTGAGTAGGAAGTTGGCCGCCAGATTCTCGTTCTTCTCACAGGCAAAGTACACCTGGACCACCAGGGCTTCGGAAAAACCAAGAGCTTTTAACTTAAAGAGAGAAACAGGAAAATGGAAAAAGGTGATTATTTACAAGGGAACAAATCATGAAAAACACAATTTTTATTCCTTTTTTTTATTTAAAAGTTCCACCCAGACCATTTAGTGAAATTTAAGCTGGCACCACACTAGCAGACTCCAAACAACTCGATTTTGGCTGAGGGTGTCACATACTCTCTTCAATCGGTGCTATGACACACTTGCCGATTCAAAATGGTGGAGGGGTGACAAGCATACCAACTGACCACAACTCTCTCACTCTGATTTCCTGTCACGTGGAGCTCGCCGATATAACAACAGGGGTACTGCATGAGCATAAAGAGTTGTAATCCAGTATATAAATTTAGGTAGCGATTCATGGAGTAACTTTACCTTGTGAAAGTGTGTGATTGTGTGTTTATCCCCTCGAGGCTTGCCGTAGAACGTACATGTCCATATGCTGCTTTTAGTGAGTAAACAAATTACGTTCAATAAAAACCGACTGTTGTGGCTCCGCTTTCTGATTTCATTAGTCATTTCGTGTAGGAGAAAAACGCAGGAAAACGCTTGGTGACAGAATCACTTTGGATTACAATCAGAGTTTGTGATGATATGCAGCTGCGTGCGATGAAAACGTTCAAATCAGCTTGCCGTCTTCTCGATTCTTCAGTAAGAGAAGCTCATTGGTCACTTGACGAGAACACAAGAACCCGCCCCAAGCGACAGAATGATGTTTTTCAAGCACTTTTTCAGTTTTTGAAGTCATTAACTCAGCAAGGAGTCCTGACGGTCATGTGATTAACCACCTCCTACTGGTAGACGCTAATGCATGCTCAATCTACCTCCATCTGGCCACTGATTATGTTAATGAAGCTCACACCTGAAAATCACTAGAAAAATCAGCTAGTGTGATGCCGGTTTTAGCTGCAAAATATGGTTCAATTCCAAATATTATCATGATATTGACATCACAACCATGAATACATTTGATGCCCACATTTACAATCAACACCAAAACAGCAACTTAGTGTGGTTGTTGTTACCCATTTTGCATGCAAAGCTGTTAGCCAACTATTTTAGAGGTCACTTTCATATGCAGGTCTTTAAAGGTACTGTAGCAAAAACAGCTAAACAATTTAACTCTGGTCAGATTGTGAAGTCCAGATTCCAAGCTTTCAAATGACACCTATTTTGTTTCAAGTGAGTAGTTTTTAATTAAATAGCAGGCAGCTCCAGTTTAAAGGGTTTAAACACAAGAAGTTAAATGATCTGTATCGGCCACAATGAGGTGTAAATTATCGGTTCTAGGCAACAGCCACAATGAGCTGTGAATTATCGGTTAACAGTATCAGCTACAATGAGCAATGAATTAGTATTGGCCAGAATAAGCTGTGAATTATTGGTTACCAGTACCAGCCACAATATCAATTATCTGTATCGGCCACAATGAGCTGTGTGTTATCAGTATCAGCCACAATGAGCTATGAATTATCAGTATCGGCCAGAATAAGCTGTGAACTGTCGGTTATCAATATTAGCCACAAAGAGCTGTGAATTATCGGTATCAGCCACAATGAGCTGTGAAATATTGGTAATCAGTACCAGCCATAATAATCTTTAAATTATAGGTATCAGCCAGAGTGAGCTGTGAAATATCGGTAAACAGTACCAGCCATAATGATCTATAAATTATCGGTATCGGCCAGAATGAGCTGTGAAATATCAGTAGTCAGTACCAGCCATAATGATCTATAAATTATTGGTATCAGCCAGAGTGAGCTGTGAAATATCGGTAAACAGTACCAGCCATAATGATCTATAAATTATTGGTATCGGCCACAATGAGCTGTGAATTATTGGTTATCAGTATCAGCTACAATATGCACTGAATAATTGTATCGGCCAGGATAAGATGTGAATTATCAGTTCTCAGTATCAGCCACAATGATCTATAAATTATTGGTATCGGCCAGAATGAGCTGTAAAATATCGGTAATCAGTACCAGCCATAATGATCTATAAATTATCGGTATCAGCCACAATGAGCTGTGAATTATTGGTTAACAGTATCAGCTACAATGAGCTGTGAAATATTGGTTATCATTACCAGCCGCAATTAACTACGTTTCCATCCAAGGGTTTTTTTGCGACAAAAGGTGTAGCGCATCAAAAAGTTTACCGATATAGCTGATGGAGACGCAAATTATCACTAAAATTTCACAAGTGTCGACATAATATTTTTCTGTTTAACTCTAGCGCATAAACTATGTAGATACTTCAAATGTTGTGAAAAACTGGTTTGGAAACACTTTGTCGATAAAATTGGCATTAACGCAAAAATGTAGTGTCACATGACAGAATTTACCCCAATCGTTAGCCTGTGTTAATCATGACGACAAGGTATACATCCTTGAAAGCCAATTTATTGTACGTGAAGCATTACTCGCACTGCACAGATCCGATGCTGCAAACACATCTGCCTCATGACACTTCCAGGAGTGCCAAAACAAATAAATGGCCACTCTTTGCGATTAATTTAATTGCAGTAGCCATCCATTCATTTATTAAAGTTGCTTTTCCACACCATTCAAAATAATACACGGCAGGCATGGAATTAACCCACAATACAAAAAACATAATTTCTGTGCACAAAGATGTTTTAAATGGAAAATAATACACAATACTAGGAGAAAATCTTCAGTGTGCTTTTTTAGAACACTAACATATGCCCAATTATATTAAATTATTGTTCAGCTTACTTTTGAAAAAATGCCGGCAAAATTCCCTGTATTAAATTAAATTAAATTAATTACCAAACGAAAAAAGCATTAAATTAATAAAATAAATTACCAAACGAAGAAAAAAATTTATATTGTTAGGCCTATATACTTGCCTTTTCTTTACACAAACTTAAATTAGCCATACCTTGTTCTGTAGACAAACAAAATCGGCTGAATGACATTCTCAGAATGTTCTACACTTTTTTCAAGACTATAAACTATCGGATCTATTTGTCCAATGCTGAGTTCACTTTCAGAAAACTTTACCTCAGATCGCATTTGCTGAGCTTCTTCAGAAAATGTCAACTGCATTATGACGCTAAAATTAATTTTAGATGTCAATCAAGTTCAGTTGGTCGTTAAAAGTTGCTGGCCAAATATGCGGGACATAATGCAGTTGTGATTGCAATGCTTTAAATTAGATGATTGTTCAAAATAGCCTATTGAATATCAGGAATGTATCATATGTAAACCCTGATATTACACCGCATAAATGTTTCTTTAATAGCTGTGCACACAACATATACACGTCGATGGATGATCCTTATACTAAGACCGAAAATTTCCCCACTAGGTGCAGGATGCCAGCTTGAGCAGGGCCATGACAATTCGCTTTTGGGTCGGAACCGGTGGTAACCTGCAATAGGCGCATCATCAGGACCAATATTACCGTCCTATCAGAAGGGCAACAGCTCCCTTTTGATTGCAATTCCTCATCTTCTGATTGCGTTTATTTGTGAAATTAAAATGACAGTTAGCTGGTTCATTTCAATGAATTGTCTCAATACTCTCCCCATTTTACAAAGACTTCGGGGGGAAAAAATTAGGGACATCTGGGAGGCGAAAGGTACACAATTAGCGATATACACACATTTCTGAATGGAAACGGCAGATTTCTTTTGCGATAAACCAAAACTTATGCGACAAAGTGTTTGTTTTTTAAGCATGACGTCATCACGCACACCAGAAACGGGCAGAAGACGGCAAATTTCGCAAACATTTTTTTTACACATTTTCACTCTGTCGATAACAAAACTAGATTAATGATATATAAATTATCTGTATTGGCTACAATGAGCTGTGAATTATCGGTAATCAGTATCAGCCACAATTATCTATAAGTTATCAGTATCAGCCACAATGAGCTGTGAATTATTGGTTTTCGATCCAGACATTTCATATGAGTGCAACCCTATTGCAAACAACATTTCATGTTGACTTCAAGCTTTAAAATCAACTATGGTTATTTAGGGAAATGACAAGAAACAAAGTACAAGGAACATACCCTGACCCCTGACTGACCAAACATACTGGTCAGTGGTTTTCACTCACCCTCTCAATGGCTTCTTTCTCCTGTTGTGTCACTTGGATGTAACTGCCAGGTGCTCCTTCGTCAGCCACAGCACCCAGGTCAGCGAACTCCCCACTCTCTCCGCCCTCCCCTTCACCCACTGGTGCATTCAACATCTGGATGAACAGCTCCTGATGCTGGCTGATTTGCTGCCATCAACAAAAACATTGTCGCGGTGAGTAACAGACATTATACAATGTCTGTGAAACCGTATGCTTTCTACAACATCATCTTCATCATCATCATCAGGCGTATGAGAGACTGCTGATCACCTGCAGTAGTTCTGGGTTCTCCTGACCCAGCTGCTGTAAGAGGGCCGACAGTAAGGACGGGTTCTGCTGAATCACCTGCCTCATACTCTGAAACTGCGGCTGTGAACGCAGGAACTCCAGAGGATTCTCACCTAACACAACATAAATTTTACATCACAATCATATATGATGCCATTATAAAATTAAGCAACATTGTGAATATTGCAATGATTTGAATGTGCTTTTTATTTAGCTACAAGGATTCCTAAGAATCGTGCCATTAGACTATTTTTTAGTTTGGCTCAAGACTTAAGAGTATGACAGTGTTGAGATGTGTTAATAGTGTCTGAGTTAAATTCCAGACGCAAAAATTGTGTTAGTAGTTGGTAAGTTTTGATTCAACTATTCTGTGATATTGTCCATTTCAATTAATCTACTAAAAACTCTGATTCAGCGATTCCTTCACCGATGTTCAAGTGTGTGTTTCATGGGTGTTTCATAATTTTGAGAAGAAAATTACATAAATCTTCTGTGATGCATGTGCATACACTCTTGGACATTGTTAGTAGACACATTTACAAAAAATAAAATAAAAAAAAATAAATAAAAAAGTGCGAGAGTGTGAAAAATATGTATCAAGTCATGGTGCTTAAAGTGCCCAAAGTTGCTGAAAAAACCCCTATAAAAGGTAAATATTTCAGTTCAATCTAAAGAGAAACTAGACAAATACACAACACCTTTCTTGTGGACCATGCTCATTGATTTACAGGTTTCTCACCTTCTGTGGAGGGTGTGTCAGTGGTGAGTTGGGTTGGGGCAGGGCTGGTTTCCTGAACAGGGACTGAAGGGATCCCCTGAAAGAGAAGACATCATCACACTCAAATACATACAAATGCACAGAACAAAATACTGTAAAACTCTCAAAGCCAGCAGCTCTGTGCAAATACGGAATGAACACAGGGCAGACTATATCATCAAAAGTTAAAAAGCACACGTATTGTAACGTTTCTCAGATGTGCCCAGGAACTCTTTTACTTTTTGAGTAATTATGAGTGTAAGATCTGGATGTATGAAACTGGAACTTGTGTGAGCAGCAAAATCAAAGTCACTCACATTTAGCAGGTACTCCACAGCACGATGAGGGTTATTATAACTGGCCTTGAGTGCAGCCACTACTTTATCTCGCTCATAGCCCATAGACATGATATTAGTGAGCATGGCATCATACTCCTGACCTGTCACTGCAAAACACATGCACAAGAACATCAGAAAACACGAGAGGAAGTGGCATTTCTACACCTGCTGCAGGTTTTTGTAAATTAACTATAAAGAACAAGAGATTTTCATAATCAAAGGATCTGGAAATGATCATGGCTTGACTTTTTCCGTTACCCAAAGTTGAAGATGCATCTTCCCCATCAGCCACAATGCTCCTACCACTGCAAAACAAGCACACGACACCCTTAGATTATGAGCAGGAATAGTTCTCACAAACATTTTAATTCTCTCATTAATGCAAGTGAATGCTGACCAGAACTTTGAAGCTCCAAAAAGCATATAAAGGCAGCATAAAAGTAATCCATACGACTCCAGTGGTTTAATCCATGTCTTCTGAAGTGATCCAATCGGTTTTGAGTGAGAACAGACCAAAATATATATTTTTGGAGCTTCAAAGAGCTGAAATATTCTTCTAAAAATCTTCATTTGTGTTCTGCTGAATAATGAAAGTCATACACATCTGGCATGGCATGAGGGTGAGTAAATGATGTGAGAATTTTCATTTTTGGGGGAACTATCCCTTTAAGGTTTTTTGCATTTCTGTGACTCAAGCCTAAAATTACAGCTGTAAAATTCCATGATATTTCCAGGTTTTCCATGTCTGTGAGAATCCTTTACTAATACCAACAATAAATAAAAAATAAATAAATTCAAAAATCATTTTTGGCGTCTTGGTTAAGGCCTCACCCGTCAGGGCTCTGTGCAGGTGAGACAGATGCAGGGGGGTCATCCGGGCACTCGTCTCTGGGGATAGGGATGACTGCAGGGGCTGGAAGAGGAGGAGGAGGAGGAGAGGAGGAGGAGGAAGAGGAAGGTGCAGCAGAGGATTTGGGCAGCTCTGAGGGTGGGGTGGGTGGCGACTTTGTCTGGAAGAGAAAAATCTTCATACTCAAAACATTTAATCTAAAAACAATTTCAGCATTTATTCAAATATATATTTGAATGTGCCATTTCAGTGATGAAAGACTTCGTCATCTGACCTTTGACACCATCACCACCACAAAGTTCTTCTCGTCAATTTTGTACTCCTTGATGGGCGTGTCATCCTGCAGGATTTTTCCGGCGTAGATGAGCTTCTGTCCTGCCACTGGAAAACTGTCTCTGCCCTTCTGAGCCTCAATCTTCTCCTTCAGTGCCTTCACCTGAGTCATAATAATGATTAAAATCATACATTTCCATCACCAAAGGGGAAAAAAAGATAACTGGATTAAAGCAACCAGACATCCCCAGAGGGGAGAGGAAAATTTCATATATAGTACAATATAAATCTACATCCAAAAATTATATTATAATGATTGAACTGTTATTGTAACATGACAGGGACTCATTCATAACTCAGGCAATGGATATAGTTCATCATATGTGTATATAATCAGTACTTCCATACATTTATCTATTTTTTACTAATATGTATTACTATTAGTTCACTATAATCAATAATACCCATCCATCATCTGTCTGTCTGTCCATCCATCCATCTCACTTTCTGTATTTTCTATCTATCTGACTTTGTCTTTTCTGTCTATCTCACTTTGTCTTTTCTATCTGTCTGACTGTCTATCTCACTTTCTGTATTTTCTGTCTGTCTATCTCACTTTCTGTATTTTCTGTCTGTCTGTCTGTCTATCTCACTTTCTGTATTTTCTGTCTGTCTGTCTGTCTGTCTCTCACTTTCTGTATTTTCTGTCTGTCTATCTCACTTTCTGTATTTTCTGTCTGTCTGACTGTCTATCTCACTTTCTGTATTTTCTGTCTGTCTATCTCACTTTCTGTATTTTCTGTCTGTCTGTCTGTCTATCTCACTCTCTGTATTTTCTATCTGTCTATCTCACTTTCTGTATTTTCTATCTGTCTATCGCACTTTCTGTATTTTCTGTCTGTCTATCTCACTTTCTGTATTTTCTGTCTATCTCACTTTCTGTATTTTCTGTCTGTCTATCTCACTTTCTGTATTTTCTGTCTGTCTGACTGTCTATCTCACTTTCTGTATTTTCTGTCTGTCTATCTCACTTTCTGTATTTTCTGTCTGTCTGTCTGTCTATCTCACTCTCTGTATTTTCTATCTGTCTATCTCACTTTCTGTATTTTCTGTCTGTCTATCTCACTTTCTGTATTTTCTGTCTGTCTGTCTGTCTATCTCACTTTCTGTATTTTCTGTCTGTCTGTCTGTCTGTCTCTCACTTTCTGTATTTTCTGTCTGTCTATCTCACTTTCTGTATTTTCTGTCTGTCTGACTGTCTATCTCACTTTCTGTATTTTCTGTCTGTCTATCTCACTTTCTGTATTTTCTGTCTGTCTGTCTGTCTATCTCACTTTCTGTATTTTCTATCTGTCTATCTCACTCTCTGTATTTTCTATCTGTCTATCTCACTTTCTGTATTTTCTATCTGTCTATCTCACTTTCTGTATTTTCTGTCTGTCTATCTCACTTTCTGTATTTTCTATCTGTCTATCTCACTTTCTGTATTTTCTATCTGTCTATCTCACTTTCTGTATTTTCTGTCTGTCTATCTCACTTTCTGTATTTTCTATCTATCTCACTTTGTCTTTTCTATCTGTCTATCTGACTTTCTGTATTTTCTGTCTCTCACTTTCTGTCTTTTCTATCTATCTGTCTATCTGACTTTCTGTATTTTCTGTCTATCTGACTTTCTGTCTTTTCTATCTATCTGTCTATCTGACTTTCTGTCTATCTGACTTTCTGTATTTTCTGTCTCTCACTTTGTCTTTTCTATCTATCTGTCTATCTGACTTTCTGTATTTTCTGTCTCTCACTTTCTGTCTTTTCTATCTATCTGTCTATCTGACTTTGTCTTTTCTGTCTCTCACTTTCTCTATTTTCTGCCTATCTGACTTTCTGTATTTTCTGTCTATCTCACTTTGTCTTTTCTATCTATCTGACTTTCTGTCTATCTGACTTTGTCTTTTCTGTCTCTCACTTTCTGTCTTTTCTGTCTATCTCACTTTCTGTCTTTTCTGTCTCTCACTTTGTCTTTTCTGTCTATCTGACTTTCTGTCTTTTCTGTCTCTCACTTTCTCTATTTTCTGTCTATCTGTCTTTCTGTCTTTTCTATCTATCTATCTATCTCTATTTTCTGTCTATCTGACTTTCTGTCTTTTCTGTCTATCTGACTTTCTGTCTTTTCTGTCTATCTGACTTTCTGTCTTTTCTGTCTATCTGACTTTATCTTTTCTGTCTATCTATCTATCTATCTGTCTATCTGTCTTTCTCTATTTTCTGTCTATCTGTCTCTCACTTTCTGTCTTTTCTGTCTATCTGACTTTGTCTTTTCTGTCTCTCACTTTCTCTATTTTCTGTCTATCTGTCTTTTCTATCTATCTATCTGTCTATCTCTATTTTCTGTCTATCTGACTTTCTGTCTTTTCTATCTGTCTGACTTTGTCTTTTGTCTATCTGACTTTCTGTCTTTTCTGTCTATCTGACTTTCTGTCTATCTGACTTTCTGTCTTTTCTGTCTATCTGACTTTCTGTCTTTTCTGTCTATCTCACTTTCTGTCTTTTCTGTCTATCTGTCTTTTCTATCTATCTGTCTTTCTCTATTTTCTGTCTATCTGTCTTTCTCTATTTTCTGTCTCTCACTTTCTGTCTTTCTCTATTTTCTGTCTCTCACTTTCTGTCTTTCTCTATTTTCTGTCTCTCACTTTCTGTCTATCTCACTTTCTGTCTTTTCTGTCTATCTGTCTTTCTCTATTTTCTGTCTATCTGTCTTTCTCTATTTTCTGTCTATCTGACTTTCTATCTTTTCTGTCTATATGACTTTCTCTATTTTCTGTCTATCTGTCTATTTTCTGTCTATCTCTCTCTCTCTATTTTCTGTCTATCTGTCTCTCTCTATTTTCTGTCTATCTGTATTTTCTGTCTATCTGACTTTCTGTCTTTTCTATCTATCTGTCTATCTGACTTTCTGTATTTTCTGTCTATCTGTCTCTGACTTTCTGTCTTTTCTGTCTTTCTCTATTTTCTGTCTCACTTTCTGTCTTTTCTATCTATCTGTCTATCTGACTTTCTGTATTTTCTGTCTATCTAACTTTCTGTCTTTTCTATCTGACTTTCTGTATTTTCTGTCTCTCTCACTTTCTGTATTTTCTGTCTATCTGTCTGTCTATCTCACTTTCTGTATTTTCTGTCTGTCTATCTCACTTTCTGTATTTTCTATCTGTCTATCTCACTTTCTGTATTTTCTGTCTGTCTGACTGTCTATCTCACTTTCTGTATTTTCTGTCTGTCTATCTCACTTTCTGTATTTTCTGTCTGTCTGTCTGTCTATCTCACTTTCTGTATTTTCTGTCTGTCTGTCTGTCTGTCTCTCACTTTCTGTATTTTCTGTCTGTCTATCTCACTTTCTGTATTTTCTGTCTGTCTGACTGTCTATCTCACTTTCTGTATTTTCTGTCTGTCTATCTCACTTTCTGTATTTTCTGTCTGTCTGTCTGTCTATCTCACTCTCTGTATTTTCTATCTGTCTATCTCACTTTCTGTATTTTCTATCTGTCTATCTCACTTTCTGTATTTTCTGTCTGTCTATCTCACTTTCTGTATTTTCTGTCTGTCTATCTCACTTTCTGTATTTTCTATCTGTCTATCTCACTTTCTGTATTTTCTGTCTGTCTATCTCACTTTCTGTCTGTCTATCTCACTTTCTGTATTTTCTGTCTGTCTATCTCACTTTCTGTATTTTCTATCTGTCTATCTCACTTTCTGTCTGTCTATCTCACTTTCTGTCTGTCTATCTCACTTTCTGTATTTTCTGTCTGTCTATCTCACTTTCTGTATTTTCTGTCTGTCTATCTCACTTTCTGTATTTTCTGTCTGTCTATCTCACTTTCTGTATTTTCTGTCTTTTCTATCTGACTTTCTGTATTTTCTGTCTCTCTCACTTTCTGTATTTTCTGTCTATCTGTCTGTCTATCTCACTTTCTGTATTTTCTGTCTGTCTATCTCACTTTCTGTATTTTCTATCTGTCTATCTCACTTTCTGTATTTTCTGTCTGTCTGACTGTCTATCTCACTTTCTGTATTTTCTGTCTGTCTATCTCACTTTCTGTATTTTCTGTCTGTCTGTCTGTCTATCTCACTTTCTGTATTTTCTGTCTGTCTGTCTGTCTATCTCACTTTCTGTATTTTCTGTCTGTCTATCTCACTTTCTGTATTTTCTGTCTGTCTGACTGTCTATCTCACTTTCTGTATTTTCTGTCTGTCTATCTCACTTTCTGTATTTTCTGTCTGTCTGTCTGTCTATCTCACTTTCTGTATTTTCTGTCTGTCTATCTCACTTTCTGTATTTTCTGTCTGTCTATCTCACTTTCTGTATTTTCTATCTGTCTATCTCACTTTCTGTATTTTCTGTCTGTCTGACTGTCTATCTCACTTTCTGTATTTTCTGTCTGTCTATCTCACTTTCTGTATTTTCTGTCTGTCTGTCTGTCTATCTCACTTTCTGTATTTTCTGTCTGTCTGTCTGTCTATCTCACTTTCTGTATTTTCTGTCTGTCTATCTCACTTTCTGTATTTTCTGTCTGTCTGACTGTCTATCTCACTTTCTGTATTTTCTGTCTGTCTATCTCACTTTCTGTATTTTCTGTCTGTCTGTCTGTCTATCTCACTTTCTGTATTTTCTGTCTGTCTATCTCACTTTCTGTATTTTCTGTCTGTCTATCTCACTTTCTGTATTTTCTATCTGTCTATCTCACTTTCTGTATTTTCTGTCTGTCTGTCTATCTCACTTTCTGTATTTTCTGTCTGTCTGTCTCTCACTGTCTGTATTTTCTATCTGTCTATCTCACTGTCTGTATTTTCTATCTGTCTATCTCACTGTCTGTATTTTCTATCTGTCTATCTCACTGTCTGTATTTTCTATCTGTCTGTCTGTCTATCTCACTTTCTGTATTTTCTGTCTGTCTATCTCACTTTCTGTATTTTCTGTCTGTCTGACTGTCTATCTCACTTTCTGTATTTTCTGTCTGTCTATCTCACTTTCTGTATTTTCTGTCTGTCTGTCTGTCTATCTCACTTTCTGTATTTTCTGTCTGTCTATCTCACTTTCTGTATTTTCTGTCTGTCTATCTCACTTTCTGTATTTTCTATCTGTCTATCTCACTTTCTGTATTTTCTGTCTGTCTGTCTCTCACTTTCTGTATTTTCTGTCTGTCTGTCTCTCACTGTCTGTATTTTCTATCTGTCTATCTCACTGTCTGTATTTTCTATCTGTCTATCTCACTGTCTGTATTTTCTATCTGTCTATCTCACTGTCTGTATTTTCTATCTGTCTATCTCACTGTCTGTATTTTCTATCTGTCTATCTCACTGTCTGTATTTTCTATCTGTCTGTCTGTCTATCTCACTGTCTGTATTTTCTATCTGTCTATCTCACTGTCTGTATTTTCTATCTGTCTATCTCACTGTCTGTATTTTCTATCTGTCTATCTCACTGTCTGTATTTTCTATCTGTCTATCTCACTTTCTGTATTTTCTATCTGTCTATCTGACTTTCTGTATTTTCTGTCTGTCTATCTCACTTTCTGTATTTTCTATCTGTCTGTCTGTCTGTCTATCTCACTTTCTGTATTTTCTATCTGTCTGTCTGTCTATCTCACTTTCTGTATTTTCTGTCTGTCTGTCTATCTCACTGTCTGTATTTTCTATCTGTCTATCTCACTGTCTGTATTTTCTATCTGTCTATCTCACTTTCTGTATTTTCTATCTGTCTATCTGACTTTCTGTATTTTCTGTCTGTCTATCTCACTTTCTGTATTTTCTATCTGTCTGTCTGTCTGTCTATCTCACTTTCTGTATTTTCTATCTGTCTGTCTGTCTGTCTCTCACTTTCTTTATTTTCTATCTGTCTGTCTGTCTGTCTATCTCACTTTCTGTATTTTCTATCTGTCTGACTGTCTGTCTGTCTATCTCACTTTCTGTATTTTCTATCTGTCTGTCTGTCTATCTCACTTTCTGTATTTTCTATCTGTCTGTCTGTCTATCTCACTTTCTGTATTTTCTATCTGTCTGTCTGTCTATCTCACTTTCTGTATTTTCTATCTGTCTGTCTGTCTATCTATCTCACTTTCTGTATTTTCTATCTGCCTGTCTGTCTGTCTCACTTTATGTATTTTCTATCTGCCTGTCTGTCTGTCTCACTTTATGTATTTTCTATCTATCTATCAGTAACACGCTGTCTGAATCATGCTTAACACGCCCAGCTGATCCCCAATGGCCATAAATGAATAAAAGCTCTTATTTGTTTGTAAAGTCAATTTTTTCCCCGAAATATGCTGCTATCATGAATATATAGGGATCGAAAGCATTATTGACATGCATTAAACGCGAGTAAATAAACGCATAATTACCGTCTGATCATCGTCGATGTCTATTTGAATGGTCTGCTGTTGCAAAGTCTTCAGTGTGATCTGCATGACTGCTCTACCTTTATCTTCTCCTTTATTCCTGAATATGGATCTTTGTGCACGTTTATATCCCAAAATAATGTGCGATTTTAAAGCGAGCGGCAGATTATACGCGTTTAGAGATGAAGCGCTTTAGCTAATAAGCTAAAAACACGCATTTTCTTCTTTGGTGTTTTGGATGGAGCGGCGGCACTCCGGAAGGTTTCTTGACACACTGTCACCTTTCGGACAAAAGTGGAACGACAGTTTGTATCCGTGAACTTGTTTTTAAAGGTACACTCACTATATTTCCCTAATGAAAATATCAAGTCATTTACATTTGCATTATAAGAAGAAGGCTCCAGTCTCCAGTCATGTCATTGGCCGAGAAAAAGCTGTTTTATGCTACATAGAGCGCAGGCCCGGTTCCAGATCTAAATCACTGAGGGTGCTTCTGAAAATAGTGGGGGTGCTCTGTATAAAGTGATGTATCGTAATTAAAAAAAAAATGTTAATTTTTTTTTTATTAAATTTTTTTTATATAGATTAAATCATGTTTAAATGCTACTAAAAAGTAAAGAAAAGTTTTTTATGTACAAAACATTTATTGCTTCTTTTTTTTTTTTTTTTTTTTTCATGCTCTGTCGCTGAAAATGACCGCAAACTGCTGCACCTGCAGATTAGGACATACTGATTTGCAAAATCACACACTTTTATAAGTTTTGATGCAGAATTTTGTGTGTTCACAAAATGCAGGGATTTCTGTGTGTTTGCTGGGATTCAAGGAAATCTGCTTGCCAATTTACAGTATTAGACTAACATATTCAATATAGTAGGGGTGTGCAATTATTTTGGTACAGGACCCATATCAGCTGTTAAGTAGAACATGGAAGAGAGAAGATAAAAAGTTCTGCATAGTTGTATCTTTTAAGCCCAAAAGTAGTAGTGCGCTCATGCACTCAGTGAATGACGCACAATTTTCTGAAATGAATACAGACTGATGGGACCATTCTGCGATTGCTTGGAATTTTGCTGCTACTTTTCTATCACGTGTTAGCAAGAGCATGCGCTTGTTTTGATTATTGGGTGGGTTACCCTTGGTACTAAACAACACACACATGAGCCTCATAAATGGACACGGAGAGGCTGCATCACACTTTTCTTTTAGCATAATATTGCACTATTGAGCACTTTAGGTTTTTTTCCAAAGAGGAGAGATGCATGGTTGCCAGATTGCATAAATTACGTATGACATAAGGCTAAATATTTCCTATTTGTGCATGAATAAATCTCTGATTGGGGTGTTGCATCTATTATCTGGCAATCCTGGGCATATTAAAAGCTTGTGGTAGGTCCCAAAGCCAGATAAATGAAAAAGGGGACAGCTTTCAGGGGGCCTTTAAGGAACTTCTTGAAGTCTTAAATAGATAGTTCACCCCAAAAAAAGAAAATTATCTCATCATTTAATGCATACAATGCAAGTGAATGGTGATCAGACCTCCAAGAAACAGATCAAAAGATAAGTCCTTTTTTTTAACTCTAAATCTTTACTTTCACTTTTACATCTGAAAGTCACATGTGGTGCCTGTTTAGTTTAATGTTCACCTCTGAAAGTGAAAGTTAAAATGGAGATTTAGGGTAAAAAAAAGGACTTAAATATTGTTCTGTTTCTCACCCACACATATTATATCACTTCTGAAGATATGGATTTGTATGGATTACTTTATTTGATTTTTGGAGCTACAGAGGTCTGATCACCATTCACTTGCATTGTATGGACCTACAGAGCAGAGATATTTTTCAATTTTTTTTTGTTTTTGTTTGTGTTCTGCTGAAGAAAGAAAGTCATACACATCTGGGATGGGATGATTGAGAGTAAATGATGAGAGAATTAAAAAAAATTTTTTTGAAGAACAAAAATCTGGGTTACAGTAAGGCACTTACAATGGAAGTGAATAGGGCCAATCCATGAACCTTAAAATACACACTGTTTTTAAAAGTATGGCCACAAGATGTAAATAATATGCGTTAACGTGCTATTAATGTGAAAAATCTCTTGCTATCCTTTTCTGTGTAGTTATATCAAATTTTACAATTTTGTTGCCATGACGGCGTTGTGCCATAATCCTTAAAAACATAAATTTACAGCTCAAATAATACACAAGTTTAAAGAGAAAAATGCAAGTGCTTTTATAAAAGTATATGCTTTTAAACCCTCCAAAAATTGGCCCCATTAATTTCCATTGTAACTGCCTCAATGTAACACAGATGTTTTTTTTTTGTGGAAAGGGTCGTGACAAATCGAAATATTTTTTTTGTAGTAATCAAGATTATCCAACAAATGCTGTTGATTGAGTTTAACTTGAATTGAACATGGAATATTCCTTTAATTTCCTTTCTCAGTAACAATTTTCCATTATCAGTTTATCTTCTCATTTTTCCTTCCATATTTTTTTTATTTTATTTCAGCGATTTGAAAGACTAACTTACTTTTTTATTCAAGGGAGAATACTGTGTACCACCTACCTATCTATCTATCTATCTATCTATCTATCTATCTATCTATCTATCTATCTATCTGTCAGTCTGTCTGTCTGTCTGTCTGTCTATCTATCTATCTATCTATCTATCTATCTATCTATCTATCTGTCTGTCTGTCTGTCTGTCTGTCAGTCTGTCTGTCTGTCTGTCTGTCTGTCTATCTGTCTGTCTGTCTGTCTGTCTGTCTGTCTGTCTATCTATCTATCTATCTGTCAGTCTGTCTGTCTGTCTGTCAGTCTGTCTGTCTGTCTGTCTGTCTTTCTATCTATCTATCTATCTATCTATCTATCTGTCTGTCTGTCTGTCAGTCTGTCTGTCTATCTATCTGTCTGTCTGTCTGTCTGTCAGTCTGTCTGTCTGTCTGTCTGTCGATCGATCTATCTATCTGTCTGTCTGTCAGTCTGTCTGTCTATCTATCTTTCTATTTATCTATCTATCTATCTATCTATCTATCTATCTATCTATCTATCTGTCAGTCTGTCTGTCTGTCTGTCAGTCTGTCTGTCTTTCTATCTATCTATCTATCTATCTATCTATCTATCTGTCTGTCTGTCTGTCTGTCAGTCTGTCTGTCTATCTATCTGTCTGTCTGTCTGTCAGTCTGTCTGTCTGTCTGTCTGTCGATCGATCTATCTATCTGTCTGTCTGTCAGTCTGTCTATCTATCTATCTTTCTATCTATCTATCTATCTATCTATCTATCTTTCTATCTATCTATCTATCTATCTATCTATCTATCTATCTATCTATCTATCTATCTATCTGTCTGTCTGTTTGTCTGTCTGTCAGTCGGTCGGTCGATCGATCGGTCTGTCTGTCTGTCTGTCTGTCTGTCTGTCTGTCTGTCTGTCTATATATATATAGAGAGAGAGAGAGAGAGAGAGAGAGAGACCAGCACATTTATTCTGAAAAATGTCTTAGCTTGACGCTTGTTCAGCACGATATGCTAAGAAACTACACTACCCACAACCCACTGATCCGACCGCTTCCGGTCCAAGAGTTTGTAAACATACAAGGAGAGATTAATTCGTCATGAGGTCTCAACTAAAAATATTGCTGTGCTGGATATCTAGTCCATAATTAATCGACATTACATGTCATGCATGCTATGCACACCTGCGAGCATTAAATCAGCCCGAATAGATACATTGGCGAGGATTAAACCTTTTGAAAACATTCTTTTTGAGCTGGCTCGCGAGACGTTTGTTTTTCTGCACACTAGACAGACTCAAGCGCGCTCGAGCAGAAGCCTGGCGAGTCTTTTAAAGGCCGCATAGACGTGAATTTGGAGGGTTTGTTGTGCCCTGAATTGTGAGCTCAATGGGGAACTGTCTGTCTTCTCAAGGCGCTGATGATCTGTCCCTGCTGAACGAGTCCGAAGGGGCGAGTCTGCCTGGAGAGCCGCCGCCACCTTACCAGGTGCAGATGTCATGTTATTGTGTTGTATTAGTGCAGTATGAATGTGATCTTAATTTATTAAGCAATGCTTGTTGATAGCAGTTGCAACATTTTCCCCACAGGGTCTGAGACATAACCGTACTTGGTCTGATCTTAAACCGATAACTCATACAAAAATGCAAATTCTGTCAACATTTACTCCACCTCATGTTGTCCCAAACTTGTAAGACTTTATTTTTTTGGAATAAAAAAGGAGATGATGTTAGGCAGAATGTTAGCCTCAGTCACCATTCACTTTCATTGTATGGAAGATGCACTGAAAGTGTATGGTGACAGAGACTGTTATTCTGTCTAACGTCTTCTATTGTATTCTTGGTGGTCCAGTGCATTAATTATGTGTGATCAAACTCTCTCATGGCCCCCAGGAGCGAGTGCAGGTGCCAGTGTACCATCCCACGCCTAGTCAGACGCGGTTGGCAACTCAGTTGACGGAGGAGGAGCAGGTCCGTATCGCTCAGCGGATCGGGCTCATCCAGCACCTGCCCCGTGGGATCTTCGACCCGGGCTCAGAACCTTCTGACAAGAAGATCAAAGAGTAAGTAATGTTCAGAGAGTGGCCAGAACTGCTTAAAATATATGTGAAGGGGTGTAGCTGTTGTTTGTATAGAGTAACTTCTTACACTTCAAGTGCAGAAATGAATTCAGAAATGTTCAATTCAAAGTTGGTTTACAAAAAAAGGGAATGCATGACAAAATGATCATTTAAACAACTTTACAGCTCAAAAAGTGCATACGTTTTAACAGAAGGACTAATGTAAGTGGTTTTATAAAATTATTCGTTTCATATTTCTGCCTTTAAACCCTCCAAGAATTGGCCCCATTCACTTCCATTGTAAGTGCCCTCCCTGTTACCTGAATTTTTGCTTTTTTTAAAGAGGAGGAGGGACGAGTCAAAATTATTTTTTGTGGTAATCAGCATTGAGCCACAAATGCTGTCGTTTGAGCGTAACTTGTATTGAACGTGGAATATTCCTTTTAAGAGGGATTTGCGACATCAGCCAAAAAGGAAAGCTGTTTCAGAGGACGAGCATGTCATTACATTTTGATTAAAGATAATAAAGAAAATAAAGTGATAGTTCACCCATAATTAAAATTTCTCTTATAATTTGCTCATTTTCATGCCATCACAGATGTGTGACTTACTTTCTTTTGCTGAACACAAATGAAGATTTTTAGAAGAATATCTCAGCTCTGTTGGTTCATACAATGCAAGTGAATGGTGAACAGAACATTGGAGCTCCAAAAAGCACATAAAGGCAGCATAAAAGTAATCCATATGACTCCAGTGGTTAAATCCATATCTTCAGAAGATACCAAAATATTACTCCTTTTTCACTTAAACCCTCCTGTGGTATTTTGCCATTTTTGACTGAAATAAATTTTCCTTGTTTAATAAAAATGGTTTCCTTTATCTGAGCAGTACAAGGCTTGGTGACTTTTCCTCCATTTGCCATCTAAACATATAAAAAACAAAAAATTGGGCTTACTTTGATAAGTCTTAAGTGGTTGTAAAAAAAAAAAAAAAAAAAAACAACACGTGGTATACATGGTCAAAATTGACCAACTATTGAAAATGAATGGGAAAGACCAAAAAACTTTGCTGAGGTTTTTTTTTTTTTTTTTCTATCTGTCAAAGACAATCAATAAATCAGCAACAATGCAGAAAAAACATACGAAAATTACAAGGTGAGACTATAAAACATCCTCAGTGCAAAACATACACACCCACTCACACACAAACACACTTACACACACTCAAAAATTAATTGGTGAGACCCTAACCCTTAAATTTTTTTTTTTTTTTTTTTTTTTACATTTGTCAAAATAAATAAATAAATCAGTCACAATGCTAAACACACACACCCTCAGAAATGAAGGGGTGAGACAACACACTCATAATGCAGAACAAACACACATACACACACACACACACACACACACAGAACCAAGGCATCAATAAGTGGAGCTCTACAGCATCTTTTGGTCATTTTTGGCATTATAAGTCATCTGTTGTTTTCCAGCTGATGACAGCAATCTGACACACACACACACACACACACACACACGTTTGCAAAATAAATATACTATAGAAAGTTTGAAATTTCCAAATGTTTACTCTGATTCTTCTGTTTATACTCTAATTTAATTTTCAGAATTTTGCTGTTCATTTTCTTGATATTATTATGTATTTACTTTGAGCTATTACATTTTTATGTTTGAAATAAATTATTGGTAGAAAAATGCTTATTCTGTGGCTTCTCTTTGTAACACCATGGTCAGGTTTGACTGTAAGCATAATTACATTAACTGCAAAAACTGAAACTTCAAATCAAATTTAAAATGCTAAACATTGACAAATAAAAGTTTGATAATGTCTAAATATATCCAAATGCATATCTTGTGATAAGATATAAAATTAGGTTACAAAAAGCCACCAGACTACACAGTAGTGGGCTACAGTCATCCACTGGCTGTTTCTGGCATGACATGGTTTTCAAGTCATTTTATTTATATTTTATACACCAGATGGCAGCAATCTGCCTCCAATTCATGTCACATTCTCATATTTTCTTCATGTTTCAACTTATAGAAGTGTAGGTTTGAGTTATTCTTTTTTAATATAAATGTGCTTATTTGTATATGCAAATTAATGGTAGAATTTAGAAATTTACATGTAAATAAGATCAAAATATCATAAAATCCCAAAATAAATACATAATTTTATTGTTCTTACCTCAGGAAAGAATTATTATTTTTTTTAATCATTATCATCATCATCAAAAAACAAAAAAAAAAGGTTACACATCTAACCCTTCTGGTCAAAAATGAAACCCTGAATACCAAAGGGAGGTGCCATTTTTCAGTACCATAGGAGGGTTAAATTGTGACATCAGCAATCTCCTTGGCGATCTTGATTTCAAACTCGATTACTTTTTCTAGCGCCATCTAGTGCTCTGTGTATACGTCAAGCACTAAGAAATGTAATCGAGTTTGAAATCATGATCGTGCCTTCAGACTGCAATGGCATAATGCACAGTGAAAAAGGAGTTATATTTTGGTCTTTTCTTAACCAAAACAAATTAGATCACTTCTGAAGACATGGATTAAACCACTGGAGAAGTATGGATTATTTTTATGCTGACTTCATTTGCTTGTTGGAGCTTCAAAATTTCAGTTACCATTCACTTGAATTGTATGGACCTACAGAGCTGAAATATTCTTCTAAAAATCTTAATTTGTGTTCTGCAGAAGAATGAAAGTCATACACATCTGGGATGGCATGAGGATGAGTAAATGATGAGAGAATTTTCATTTTTGAGTGAACTATCCCTTTAACGCGAACAATACACAACCAGGAACATGTATTAAAGAGAAAGTTTGGTTTTGGGTGAGTTTCATTTCCATTTGATGTCTCTTTCCAGGTGTGTTATTTGCATGATGGACTTTGAGTACGGCGACCCAATCCGGTTCCTGCCCTGCATGCACATCTATCACGTGGACTGCATTGATGCCTGGCTCATGCGCTCCTTCACTTGCCCTTCCTGTATGGAGCCTGTGGATGCCGCGCTGCTGTCTTCCTACGAGACGAACTGAAAGTGCCTCCGAATACTGAGGGACATGCCAATCTCGTCAGCCAAGAGCCCTGAGCCGCTTGGGACAGTAGAATAAACAGTGAAGGTGGTGTGAGTGTGTGTCTGTGTTCACAGACCAGTATTAAACTCGAGAGGCCCCAGAAGGGTGTTAAAACATTTTCACTTGCATGTCAAAGCGCTTTTCAAACACATATACATGTACTTGATGTGACAATGAAGTTTAACATGGTGGAAGAAAACCACCAAAACATCTCTAATGAAGATAGAGAGCGTTTCTATGGCCAATTCAAAGGGGTTAATTAGGATGCATTTTGGATTAAAGGGATAGTTCACCCAAAAATGAAATTCTCTATTTGTCACCCTCATGCCATCCCAGATGTGCATGACATGCTTTCTTCTGCAGAAAACAAATTAAGATTTTTTTAAAGAATATCTCAACTCTGTAGGGCCATACAAAAAAGTGAATGGTAACTAGAACTTTGAAGCTCCAAAAAGCACACAAAGTCAGCATAAATGTAATCCATATGACTCCAGTGGTTTAATCCATGTCTTCAGAATTGATATGATAGATGTGGATGAGAAACAGATCAAAATTTAAGAACTTTTTTACTATAAATTCTCCTCCCTGCCTAGTGGGTGGCAACATACATGAAAAATAAGAAAATTGCCAAAAACAAAAAGAGGAGAATGTGAAAGTGAAAGTGGAGATTGATAGTAAAAAAAATAGACTTAATATATTTATCTAGTTTTCACCCACACTTATATTGCTTCTGAAGATAGAGATTTAACCACTGGCGCTTGATGGATTACTTTTATGCTGCCTTTGTGCTTTTTGGAGCTTCAAAGTTTTGGTCACCATTCACTTGCATTGAATGGATCTTTTTTGGGTGAACTATTCCTTTTAACAAATTCATTGTGTTTGCTTTTTTCCATTTTGTTCCAACCAAGTTCGCCAAATGTGCAAAACTAACAAGAGGGACTTGCACCCCTCTCTTTGGACGTGAAACTCACCCGTCACAAAATTTCTGCCAATGAATTTGTCCTGGACTGAGTTTGGTGGGTGGAGTTTCTTTGGCTGTGAATGTGCCTTTGGTGGCTCAGTATTAAAATGCTGAAAAAAAAAAAAAAACCCTTTCCATTAGATGAGAAACACCTAATGAAAATACTTAATTTACAAGAAAACTTGCGATGGCGATGTCTTTTCCTCTTTACTTCTGATAGTTTTACTAATTTTTGCCTTTAAGAGTCTCCATTTTCTTTCGCTGATCACTACAGAAGGATGTGTCCACATCTAAAAAGCTTCCAAAAAATTGCAAGTGTATTGTAGCGTGTCGTTTTGTGTTTAGTCATGTTTGAGGTGGTGGTGAGGTGGTTTAGTGGTAGACTCTGGGTTTTGCCTCGTCAGCTGCTGTTTTCCAGTTTCTGGGGTGAAAGTTGAGTTTATACTGGTTTTGGATCATTTGTGTCCCCCAAATGCTGGTTTTTGCTGTTACTTGTTGGATCCTGTATGTACCATCTTTGCTTTGCCTTGACCTTGTGGTCTATTTGGATTGATCTGTGGGGGCTGTGTTTATAGTTTTTTGTTTTCTTGGTGATTTAATTTTATTTTTGAAAAGTATAATAATGATACAATCACTAAACTTTGTGCACCTTTCAAATTCTGTCGACTAACCGAAAGCCGACATTAACAGTGGAAGCTTTAAAGCTATTCCTCGTTTTTCTCGTTTACTTAACTGATTAGTGTAAACATGTTTGAACTAAGCAAGAAAAAATTTACCTAAAGTGTGTAAATGCTTCAGTTTTGATACTGCTTGTAATGTCTTTTCTATATATGTTCGATGAAAACATTTTACTTGTGAAATGTCACAGTTTGAACTACCTATGCTAAAAGGAAAGTTTTACCTGAACTTTGTGAAAGGGATAGTTCACCCAAAAATTAAGATTCTTATAATTTACTCACCCTCATGCCATCCTAGATGTGTATGACTTTCTTCTGCAAAACACAAATGAAGATTTTTAGAAGAATATCTCAGCTCTGTAGGTACATACAATGCAAGTGAATGGTGACCAGAACTTTGAAGCTCCAAAAGCACATGAGGGCAGCATAAAAGTAATCCATATGACTCTTATATCATATATGAGTGGTTAAATCCATGTCTTCAAAAGTGATGTGATAGGTGAGAAACAGATCAATATTTAAGTAATTTTTTTCGTATAATTCTACTCCCTTTCCAGTTGGTGGCGATATGCACGAAGAATGCAAATCGCCAACAACAAAAGAAGAATGTGAAACTGGAGATTTATAGAAAAAAAGTATTTAAATATTGATCTGTTTCTCACCCACACTTATCATATCGCTTCTGAAGACATGGATTTAAACACTGGCGTCATATGGATTACTCTTATGCTGTCTTTATATGCTTTTTGGAGCTTCAAAGTTTTAGTCACCGTTCACTTGCATTGTATGGACCTACAGAGCTGAGATATACTTATAAAAATCTTAATTTGTGTAAAGCAGAAGAAAGAAAGTCATACACATCTGGGATGCTATGAGGGCGAGATAATGATAAGAGATTTTATATTTTTTGGGTGAACTATCCCTTTAAGAGCCCATGTTTAGCCTCCAAGTGCTTTCACAAATGTGGTACATTCAACACAAGTATACATTTCCCTCTGTATCTCTGTACTGGGCAGTTGTAACTTAATGTGATTTATTGCGAGGAACAGCATATGAAAATGCAGAAATCATACTCTTATTGTTATATATTATTTTTGATGAGTTAATTTATTTGTTTCCCCCCAATGATCTGTTATTGGATTAGAATTGAAATGTAGCTCTAGCACAAATAATAATAAATAAATAAATAATAATTCTATAAACTCTTGTGAAGTACAATCATCACAACGTTTGTTAATATGTTTTGTTTCAAATTAAAAAATAATTCAATTTCAAATTAATTTGCTTGTCGGTGCCATATAAGTGTACGTTTGCCAAAAAAAGAAAATAAATATAAATAACCGTGAAAAATAATTCCTGGGTAATCAGACATACTATTAAAATTCTGTGTTTAAAGGATAATAACTCAATAAAGATTGCCAAATTCTTCCAGTTCTTTTCTTATGTGTGTATTTTACACAAAAAAAAAAAAAAATATATATATATATATATATATATATATATATATATATATATATATATATATATATATATATATATATATATATATTACAACGACAAACTTTCCCTGCTCAAAATGAGATAACATTGGGTGAATTTACATTTTCAGCGTTCACTTCTGGAATATTCTAACTCAGTGGAAGAACTTGGGACAGTCCGGCTGACTCATTGACGTCTTCGGCACACTTCCGGTGGAAACTGTGCACCAAACAGCGTCCATATTGGATCTCATGCTCGTCTACACAAGTGCGAGGTTTCTGCTATTGTGGAGTCAAAATGGCGGCTTGTGCATCTGTTGAGGTGGTCCATCCCACCTGACTCGAGCACAAGATGGCAGCTTCAGTGGAAGACGAGTTTGAAGATGCGCCCGATGTAGAGCCGTTAGAGCCTACATTAAAGAATATCATCGAGCAGAAATCACTGAAATGGATCTTTGTTGGGGGTAAAGGTGGCGTGGGCAAAACCACATGCAGGTGAATGAATAAATACTGGTGTTTTACCACACGAGAGAATGTTGTTAGCTGGCAGTTCAGATTTACTTGACTGAACATTAGTCATTCATACATACTTACTGTAATACTCACTTTAAATACAGGTTAAACGAGCTGAAACACTTACAATGAGAATTTTTAACACACACACACCAGCTCTCTTGATCTAATCTAGCAACAAACTGACATCGAAGCAGTTCTTACAGAGATTTTAATATTTAATAGCATTATTTACATGTAGCTAGTTTGTAAACTCTTCATGTTTGTGAATAAGTAATATGTGTATTAATTCGTTCATTCATTATTCACACTAAATATCATTAATATGCAAAAGTAGGTTGAATGTGGCTTATATCAGCCCCTTAAAGGGATAGTTCACCCAAAAATGGAAATTCTCTTATAATTTTCTCACCCTCATGCCATCCCAGATGTGTATGACTTAATTTCTTCAGCAGAACACAAATGAAGATTTTTAGAAGAATATTTCAGCTCTGTAGGTCCATACAATGCAAGTGAATGGTGACCAGAACGTTGAAGCTCCAAAAAGCACATAAAGGCAGCATAAAAGTAATCTATAAGACTCAAGTGGTTAAATCCATGTCTTCTGAAGCAGTATTATAGGGTGAGAAACAGATCAATATTTAAGTCCTGTTTTTTTTTTTTACTATTAATCTTCGTTTTCACATTCTTCTTTTGTTTAGGTGATTCACATTCTTCATGCATACCTACTGGGCATGGAGGAGAATTTACAGGAAAAAAGGACTTAAATATTGATCTGTTTCTCGTCCACACCTATCGTATCGCTTCTGAAGACATGGATTAAACAACTGGTGTTTTATAGATTACTTTTATGCTGCCTTTATGTGCTTTCTGGAGCTTCAAAGTTCTGGCCACCATTCACTTGCATTGTATGGACCTACAGAGCTTAGACATTCTTATAAAAATCTTAAATATTGTCTGATTTCTTTCTTGCATCTGAACTGGATGTAATTTACAAAAACTGTTTGCGTTTCCCATCTGGATCTGGAATATAACCTCTGTCCTGTACGGCCTGTGTTTGATTTCTTGTAAAAATCTAAAAATCTGATTTGCACCATCTGGCTTGTTGTGTTGCAGCTGCAGTCTGGCGGTCCAGCTAGCGGCAGTGAGAGAGAGCGTTCTCATCATATCCACAGATCCAGCACATAACATCTCTGATGCCTTCGACCAGAAGTTCTCCAAGGTGCCCACCAAAGTCAAGGGCTACGACAACCTCTTCGCAATGGTACGGTAACCATTAGAAACTGATGTGTGGTAAAAAAACAATTACGTTGCCTGATATATAATTGAATCTCTTTATGGATTTATCCTAATAGATCTTTATTAGTTTATGATTAATATATTTAGAAAGCATAAAGAATATATTCTTGATTCTTTATACAGTTAATTGCTCTTAATTCTTTGAGCCATTATTTAATATACCTGTGTAACTACATTCAGATAATCTGATTAGGTTGCTTTCTTGATGGCTGTTTCTGTCTGTAGGAGATTGACCCCAGTCTGGGTGTGGCAGAGCTGCCGGATGAGTTCTTTGAAGAGGACAACATGCTCAGTATGGGGAAGAAGATGATGCAGGAAGCCATGAGCGCTTTTCCTGGCATCGACGAGGCCATGAGCTACGCCGAGGTCATGAGGTCAGACAGTATCACATGTTTTGAATCACACAGGATTGTTCCGGGTACAATATAGCTCAGTCAATTCAAGCTCAATCGACAGCATTTGTGGGATAATGTTTATTACCAGAAAAAATGGCTTCGACTTTAAAAAAAAAAAAAGAAGAAAAAGTCACAGTTACATTAAAGGTGCACTCAGTATTTTTTTTCCTCATTTAAAAGATTTACTTCTAAAGATATTAATAGAAATTTTGAAACATGTATAAAGTCATGAGCACTCGTGAGATGAAGAGTTCAGTCATATCAGTAACCTTATAAAAGCTCTTTTTTTTTCTACATGGGGCAGCCATGTTTGGATCACATGACCAGCTGATACTCACTTAATCTCAGTAACTGCCCTGTTATTGGACACTTTCACTCATGGATTAAATTAATCCTGGTTTACTGTGCATAGTGAATTTCTACAATGGCATCGGTAACTGAAAACTACTGTGTTTGAATGATGCAGCTTCCAGGTCACTAGATGTTAATGTAATCCAACGTAAGCCACTTCGACATTTTTTTTAAAACATTACTGAGGGCACCTTTAAGGCACTTACAATGGAAGTGAATGGGGCCAGTTCTTAAATGCTAAAACTAAAATACATATTAGTTTCAAAAGTATAGCCATAATACAAAAACATTATACATGTAGGTGTTTAAATGATTTCAGTGTGTATAAATCTATGGTTGGGTGATTTACGTTTATGGTTAGGTTTAAATGTGACCATAGAGACATGTGGCTTATACAGACGCATGTACTATTAACAACCTCTGATCTTATAGTGGGTCTGTCTTGAATGGTTTGCACATTAAATTACTAAAAATTAATTTCTCAATGGAGAATTGAATGGGACCTACACCTACAAAAAAAACAAAATGGGCCAAGCCCAAAATGGCAAAACATTAAGCTTTTAATGGTCTTAACCACAAATCATTGGTCGGGAAATTAGCAAGAATTGAACAAATTGATAAAGTAACTGAGTATGGGATAGTTTTGGCTTGTGGACAGCTTTTTACAGAAGGAAGAGTCAATGTTGATGGCTTCAAACAGTTGATGAGACCAAGTATTCTCTATAGGGTTCAAATCTGGACTCTGACCAGGTCAAAACATGATCCTGATGGACTTGTTCTCAAGCCACCTCTTGGTTGTCTTTGTGGTGTGAGCGGGACCAAAATAACATCTGATCGTTCCTCTTTACAAAACAACTTTTCAATAGTGGGAAGCAAGTATTTCCACACTATTCTCCTTTACTGCAAAGCATTAATTGACTTTTCACAGTGAAGCAGCTCACCAGCAGCTGAAAAGGCTCTTTACACCATTGACACCTCTTCATTCATGCTTCACTGCAGTAGAGATGAATTCACTATTGTATTTCTCACCAGATCTTCAAAGACGCCTCTCTGGAGCATTACCATGCAACTCAAATCATGATTCATCGCTCCACACAACTCTGCTAAACCACTCGGAATTAAACTTTCCATTTTCATTCTTTCTTTGTTTTTCTGAGACCGCAATGGCTTTTTTAAAACCTGCATTAGATAACCTTCTGATTATTGTTCTTCTCAAGAGTCTTGTTTTCTGGGGTCTTGAATTCTGCTGACAGTTTTTGTAGGCTTTTTTCTTGTCTTTGAGAACTGTTAATTTCAGCAGGTGGACATCCCTGCTTGAAGAGGCATTGTGCCTTCCAGATCCTTTCTGGCAACATCACCTGTTGTTTCAAAGCATTTACCTATTTTCTTAATAGCTAAATATGGATTTTCTCTGCCTTTAGGATCTTGTAAACTTCAGAATAGCTACAGCTGGCCTGACGCAGACCAGCTATGCAGTTTCTGACTGCAACCCCTGCATGATATTTAGTTTTTTTGGAGCAGATTTTCTCACTCCTTTACCTTGGGACTCACAACACTACATATTGTAGATCTCTCTCTGCTCTATCACTCCTGGTACCATTTATGAGCTTGTTATCAGACCTTTGATGGGCTGCATCAGATATGACTAATCTTTTAAGAAGAAGAAAAAACATCAAAAGATATTTTTGGAAAATGTTGTACACCCAGACATGTTAGCTTGAATTTTATATCAAACATTTCAATCATTATCATGATTTTACATTTGCATACAAGAAGACTATATATAAGTGAATTTCCCTGTTTCCAGCTTTTTCCCAAACAGTTCATTATAGCGAAATTCAATGAGCAAATGATGGCACAGAAGTGCACCAGGAGTGCCTTAGTTTAAGTCTTGCTAATTTCCTGACCAGTGATTTGTTGTGGACACCATTAAAATCTTAATATTTTGCCATTTTGGGCTTGGCCCATTTTATTTGCCCAGGAGTGTACTGTTGCAATTTTTTGTGGTTTAAATACCAACGATAGTGGATTTTGCAGATACCGAGGTAAGGTGGTGGGAAAGGCTGATAACCAATTAATCGGCCTATCATTTTTAAATCGATTATAGAATGTAAAAAAAAAACTTTTAAGGTCTTTACTTACTACGACATGCACAGACATAGAGACTACAAGAGTCCAAAATGAAGAAAATCCCTGATGCAGTTTATTGTTCAACAAAAATCCCAATAATAACCACAAAAAAATGAAGATTTGGTGCAGAATGTGGGACTTTTAACTGTAAACAAGCCCAAAACACACATGGGACTCTTATTTTGGAATGACGGAGACTTGGCTGTGTTACAATGCTCTATTTACCAAATTAAGCTTTTAAAGCCTATATATTTATCAGATGAAGAGTTTGAGACACAATTTGTGAGCTGACAGGGGATGTTTCCATTCTTTGCATGCCCTAGCTTTAATTTAGAACACTTGATTATCTAATCAAAATAGAAAAAAATATGCATTGAAGTGAAGATAAAAATATGGATGAATGGGGCCTGGGTAGCTCAGCGAGTATTGACACTGACTATCACCCCTGGAGTCACGCGTTCGAATCCAGGGCGTGCTAAGTGACTCCAGCCAGGTCTCCTAAGCAACCAAATTGGCCTGGTTGCTAGGGAGGGTAGAGTCACATGGGGTAACCTCCTCGTGGTCGCTATAATGTGGTTCTCGCTCTCGGTGGGGTGCGTGGTGAGTTGTGTGTGGATGCCGCAGAGAATACTGTGAAGCCTTCACACACGCTACGTCTCCGCGGTAACGCGCTCAACAAGCCACGTGATAAGATGCACGGATTGACAGTCTCAGACGCAACTGAGATTCGTCCTCCGCCACCCGGATTGAGGCGAGTCACTACGCCACCACGAGGACTTGGAGCGCATTGGGAACTGGGCATTCCAAATTTGGGAGAAAAGGGGAGAAAATATGGATGAATATTGTCTGTGATGAAAGATTTAAAAAAGCAGATCCCCACGAGGTGTCAGTTTTATTTCATCCCTAGAGGCTGCAGTTTTAACTGAAAACCCCATTGCCAAACATGAAGGAATAAAACAATTAAAAAGGCAACTATTGGCATAGATTTTTGCTGATAGCCAATAGTTCCAAAAGCAACTATCGGCACCGATTAATCGGAAAAGCCGATATATCAGTCTACCTCTAGTAGTTAAAATCATCAGTTTTCAACACCTTGCAGAGTGATTGGGTTCAGTTAGTTTGGCCTTTTCATGCAGTGTCAGTGTTCCACCACCAGATGATGTATCACCATCTGAATTTGGCTCTGTGAACCACATTCAAAAGATTGGCCACTTTTCTTTTATAAATATTTTTGTATGTTTTAAATCCATTTGTGACTCAAATGTATTCTCTAATTCTCACCAGTCTCTGTATGCTCTTCTGTAGGTTAGTGAAAGGGATGAATTTTTCAGTGGTAGTGTTTGACACGGCCCCCACTGGACACACTCTTCGTCTGCTTAACTTCCCCACCATCGTGGAGAGAGGACTGGGCCGTCTCATGCAGATCAAGAACCAAATCAGCCCCTTCATCTCACAGGTACCAGCACTGCGATCTGGGAAATTGCATTTTACAATACAGTTTACATATGGAAATGACAAGTATCCCTTCAGTCAAGAGAACTTTCTTTCTGGGAAAAGTATATCAGTCTTAGAGAGAGAAAAGAAAAGGTTGTACGCCCATTAAACCTATTGGTCTAGAACCAGGGAACAGGAACGTCGAAGGCCAGCGGATGGAATAATGTCCTCACCATGTAAAGTTTTCAAAACAACAGTTCAGAACACAAGACTGAAGTAGATGGTACAAAACAATGGCATAATGTCTGAATTGAATTACAAAAATATTATATTATAATAGATGAAAATATATTCCTGTCAAAACTAGGAGTAAGACACCGGCGAAGGGTTTTTTTGTGGGCAGGACTCGCATTCATTCTGCTGTTGTTGAATGGCATTTAATATATAATGTTTAACTGTTGTTCTGTTGACCCATTGCAGATGTGTAACATGTTGGGCCTGGGAGACATGAATGCAGATCAGCTGGCATCTAAACTGGAGGAGACGCTCCCCGTCATCCGCTCAGTCAGCGAGCAATTTAAAGACCCGGTAAGTGTCACACCCCAGTGTAGTCCCTGTTAGTACCTGATCAGAAAAATGAACTGCACTGTAAATCATGTTCTTGACTCCCCACAAAGTCTCAATGTGTGCTCGATTCAGGGCAACTGAAACCTAACCTGCGGGACCTGTGATGTCTTACAGGAGCAGACGACGTTCATCTGCGTGTGCATCGCTGAGTTCCTCTCTCTGTACGAGACGGAACGTTTAATTCAGGAGCTGGCCAAGTGTCGCATCGACACGCATAACATTATTGTCAACCAGCTTGTTTTTCCCGACATCGAGCGGCCCTGCAAGATGTGTGAGGCCAGACACAAGATTCAGTCCAAGTACCTTGACCAGGTGTGTGTTTAGCATGTTTGAGAGTTTTGACAAACGATATTGCATGTCATCTGTACGACACAGGAAGCCGTGACACTGCAAGCTTTTAGTCTTAGTAGAATAGAAATTGTCTGTCAGCAGAGATTCGTTATTGTGGCACAGTTGTTTGGCTCTGTATCTTTATAGTGAGATTTTAGCTTATTTAATGATTGTCTAATTCAGTCGAGTTTTACTGTATCTTCGGATAATTTTATTTATTGAATCTTTGTTCCTTTTCTTCCCCTTTTTCTTTTTCCCATTTTCAATTTTCCCTTTTCATTCTTTTTTCTGATTCCCTTTTCCTTTTCTCCTTTGATTTTCTTTCACTTGTCCCTTTTTCCCTGTTAATTTTCGTTCCCTTTTCCTTTTCGCTGTACATTTTCCATTTCCCTTATCATTTTCATATTTAACTTTTCCTTTTCCCTTTTAATTTTCTTTTCAATTTTCATTTGGCTTTTTCCTGTTTCCTTTTCCCTGTTCCCTTACCTTTCTTTTTTTAATTTTCATCCCCTGTTCCTATTCCCTTTAAAATTTCCTTTTCCCTTTTCCCATGTAATTTTCATTGCCCATTTTCCTTTTCCGTTTTATTTTCAATTTTCCCTTTTTCCATTTCTGTTCCATCTTCCCTTGTGAATTTCATTGCCCATTTCCCTTTTTTCTTTTCTCTTTTCCTCTTCACTTATCTTAATTTCCTTTTCCCTTTACAACCGCTGGCAAAAATTATGGAATCACCACACTTAGAGGATGTTCACCCAGCTTTTTTACTTCGTAGCAAATAAACAAATCACAGATATGACACAAAACAATTTTTGCTTAATAGCTGAACATTCTGGCTTCGTGAAACATCCCTCAAATTAATTAAATTACATTATTTTAATTATGACATTTACAGGTGCATCTCAATAAATTAGAATGTCGTGGAAAAGTTCATTTATTTCAGTAATTCAACTCAAATTGTGAAACTCGTGTATTAAATAAATTCAGTGCACACAGACTGAAGTAGTTTAAGTCTTTGGTTCTTTTAATTGTGATGATTTTGGCTCACATTTAACAAAAACCCACCAATTCACTATCTCAAAAAATTAGAATATGGTGACATGCCAATCAGCTAATCAACTCAAAACACCTGCAAAGATTTCCTGAGCCTTCAAAATGGTCTCTCAGTTTGGTTCACTAGGCTACACAATCATGGGGAAGACTGCTGATCTGACAGTTGTCCAGAAGACAATCATTGACACTCTTCACAAGGAGGGTAAGCCACAAACATTCATTGCCAAAGAAGCTGGCTGTTCACAGAGTGCTGTATCCAAGCATGTTAACAGAAAGTTGAGTGAAAGGAAAAAGTGTGGAAGAAAAAGATGCACAACCAACCGAGAGAACCGCAGCCTTATGAGGATTGTCAAGCAAAATCGATTCAAGAATTTGGGTGAACTTCACAAGGAATGGACTGAGGCTGGGGTCAAGGCATCAAGAGCCACCACACACAGACATGTCAAGGAATTTGGCTACAGTTGTCATATTCCTCTTGTTAAGCCACTCCTGAACCACGGACAATGTCAGAGGCGTCTTATCTGGGCTAAGGAGAAGAAGAACTGGACTGTTGCCCAGTGGTCCAAAGTCCTCTTTTCAGATGAGAGCAAGTTTCATATTTCATTTGGAAACCAAGGTCCTAGAGTCTGGAGGAAGGGTGGAGAAGCTCATAGCCCAAGTTGCTTGAAGTTCAGTGTTAAGTTTCCACAGTCTGTGATGATTTGGGGTGCAATGTCATCTGCTGGTGTTGGTCCATTGTGTTTTTTGAAAACCAAAGTCACTGCACCCATTACCAAGACATTTTGGAGCACTTCATGCTTCCTTCTGCTGACCAGCTTTTTAAAGATGCTGATTTCATTTTCCAGCAGGATTTGGCACCTGCCCACACTGCCAAAAGCACCAAAAGTTGGTTAAATGACCATGGTGTTGGTGTGCTTGACTGGCCAGCAAACTCGCCAGACCTGAACCCCATAGAGAATCTATGGGGTATTGTCAAGAGGAAAATGAGAAACAAGAGACCAAAAAATGCAGATGAGCTGAAGGCCACTGTCAAAGAAACCTGGGCTTCCATACCACCTCAGCAGTGCCACAAACTGATCACCTCCATGCCACGCCGAATTGAGGCAGTAATTAAAGCAAAAGGAGCCCCTACCAAGTATTGAGTACATATACAGTAAATGAACATACTTTCCAGAAGGCCAACCATTCACTAAAAATGTTTTTTTTATTGGTCTTATGATGTATTCTAATTTTTTGAGATAGTGAATTGGTGGGTTTTTGTTAAATGTGAGCCAAAATCATCACAATTAAAAGAACCAAAGACTTAAACTACTTCAGTCTGTGTGCATTGAATTTATTTAATACACGAGTTTCACAATTTGAGTTGAATTACTGAAATAAATGAACTTTTCCACGACATTCTAATTTATTGAGATGCACCTGTATTTTTTTTCCAGATCAAGTAGAGAAAAATTATGGAATCACCTTGTAATTTGCATTTCTAAAACAAATACTGGCAAAGTCTAAAACTGCAAATTAGTCTGCAGTTAAAAGAGAGTGCTTACAGACCTTAACGAGCTGTTGGATTTGGCTTATTGAAAGGAAACATGGCCCCAACAAGAGAGTTGTCAATTGAAACAATGGAAAGGATTATAAATCTCCTTCAAGAGGGAAATCCAACACGGAGCAAAAGAAGTTGGTAGTCCCCAGTCAGCTGTCTAAAATTTGGTGCAAGTATAAACGAAATGGGAAGGTTATAAAAGGAAAACATACAGGTCAACCAAGGAAGACGTCAAAGTGTCAGGATAGAAAACAGGAGTCAATGTTTGTGACAGGACAGTAAGTAATCGGCTGAACAAAATGGGATTTGCACACAGTATAGAAAAGCCAAATGAAAACCAGCACTAACACCTAAACAGAAGAAAACAAGGCTACAGTGGGCTAAAGAGTGTGGATGATTGCATGAAAGTGATATTCAGTGATCAGTCACAAATCTGTATTGGCCAAGGTGATGATGCTGGAACTTTTGTCTGGTGTCATTCTAATGAAACATATAAAGATGACTGCCTGAAGAAAACAATCACATTTCCCTCCTCTCTTTATGATATGGGGTTGTATGTCAGGTAAAGGACATGGGGATATGGCAATCATTACCTCAACAGTCAATGCACAGGTGTACATTTAAATTTTGGACACTTCTCATTCCATCGATAGAAAATAGGTTTGGTGATGCCAAACCTGGATGATAATGCATCTGTTTCCACAGAACAAAGAGTGTTAAAGCTTTCCTTCAGGAAAGGCATATCAACCCAATAGCATGGCCAGCAAACAGTCCGGATCTCAATCCGACTGAACATTTATGGTGGAAATTGAAATAATTGGTCCATGACAAGGCTCCATCCTGCAAAGCTGATGTGTCAACCGCTATTTGAGAAAGTTGGAACCAGCTTGGAGAATATTGTTTTTCATTAGTGAAGTCCATGCTTCAAAGAATTCAGGTCATCATAAAAAATCCAGAGGAGGAGCAACAAAGTACTAATTGTGATTTTAATTTTTTCCTAAACATTGAGTGATTCCATAATTTTTTCCTCTAGTTGATCTGGAACAAAATATGCCATTAATTAAAATAATGTAATTGAATTTGTTTGAGGGATGTTTCATGAAGCCAGAATGTTCAGCTATTAAACAAAAATTGTTTTGTCATATCTGTGATTTGTTTATTTGCTACGAAGTAAAAAAAGCTGGGGGAACATCCTCTAAGTGTGGTGATTCTATAATTTTTGCCAGTGGTTGTACGTTTCTTTTTTCCCTTTCCATTTGGCATTTTTCTTTTACATTTTCCTGTTTCCCTTTGCCCATTTCTCTTTTCGCTTTTTCTTTTAAATGTTTTTGCCCTTTTGTCTTTCCCATTTTCCCTTTACATTTTCCTTTTTTCCTTTTCCCTTACGATTTTCTTTGCCCATTTCATTGCCCATTTACCTTTTTATCATTTGTTTTTCCTTTTCACTTTTTTCTTTTCAAATTTTCCTTTTACCCTTTTCTCTTTCCCCTTTTAATTTTCTTCTTTTCCTTCCCATTCCCCATTTTGCCTGTTTCCTTGCCCATATTTCCTTTTCATTTTTTCCCTTCTTCATTTTCTCTTTTAATTTTATTTTCCTTTCCAAATTGCCCTTTTTCTTTTACATTTTTCCTTTTTCCTTTTCCTCTACTTTTCTTTTTCCTTTTTTTTTCCTTTTCCTTCTTTTCCCATCTCTTTGCTGATTCTTTTTTGTTTCTCTCTCAGATGGAGGATTTATATGAAGATTTTCATATTGTAAAGTTGCCTCTGCTGCCTCATGAGGTTCGAGGAGCGGACAAAGTCAACACCTTCTCCAAGCAGCTGCTGGAACCCTACATCCCCCCGAAGTAGTGACTTAAATGATTTCCACTGATTAAACCAACGCATGCACACACACACACACACACACACACACACACACACCATCACATCTCTTCTCCCCTGCTGTTCTCTGCTTCATAATCCCTCTGGGGTTCTGCATCATCACCATCATCCTCAAACAGAGAAAACCTAATGAATGATTTGGTTCCTGAGTCCACATCTTAATACACACTTTCAACGGCCCCCCTCTCTCTCTCTGTTTTCCTGGTCAAGTAATAACTGATACCTCCTTGTTTCTCCAGTGGTCTGTAATTAATGTCTGCCTTTGAAGCGGCCTGTTTAGAAACATAAAAATAATCTTGATGGTTTACGTTGCTTAGTGGTGATGGTAAATATTTTAAAGCATAAGAAAATCACTCATTCTTGATGTGTATACCAGAAAGAATATTTAGAATATATATACAGCAGCACAGAAATGTACACCTGGACTCCGATTTAGCCAGTCTTGACCATTGGTTAAACAGGTCTAGGATCAGTGTAAACGTCTGTCACTACTTCAGCTTGACCTAGTACATCTGACTCTGGATCAGTGACACGGTCAAGCTTTTTTGTTTTGGATTCTGGTTAATATTGATAGTCTTTATTTTGCTTCTGGTCAGTATTGCTGTCGGTGGTTGAGAGCGGGTCCAAACCTTGGAGATGGCACACTGAAACGATGAGTTTGTTATCTTTAGGAGATGTTGTTTAAGGAATAGTTCACCCATTTAGCTTTTACTATTATTAACCCTAATGTTGTTCCACACATATATGCTTATAACATGACATGAGAGTTAATAATGACAGAATACTTTTTTGGGTAAATTATTCCTTCAGACTGGTCACATTTAATCCACTTTTATTTGCAGTGAGGCAGACTGTAATTACTCAGTACAAACATTGTGATTAAATGTATCTAATTAAATTTTTGCAGTTTGGTAAAGTGATGTATTTATATAGACTTATAATAATTAAGGTCATGTCCGTTTAGTTCTTCTATTATATTACATTACTATAATTTGAAAGATTTTTTTTTTTTCTGGTTCTAAGACACAATATATATGAAGATGCGTTCAGATCTCTCGTTATACCGCTCACTTGTTTCTCTTTTTTCCTCTCCTATTCATTTTTTACTGTAATTTCCACATGCATCAAAATGTTGGAGCGCACTTACATTAGCACTACAAGGAGATCAGATGTCAGTTTAAAGTCGCTTTCAGACCCATTGCAACCTTTCAGCCAGCAAAGCTGTCTCTCAGTAGTATAACACACTAGTTATGACATTTATCATGTGTGTTTTCCTGCTTTGTAAGCCGCACAAATTGTCAGTCCAAGGGATTTGGATCTTTTATCAGTCAGTTTTCCTAAAGCTTCTTCTTTCTCTCTGTTACTGCTTTTGTAAATTGGGCTTCTTTTTGTATGTTTCAAAGCAAAAACTGTATTAAATAAATACTTAAATAACACTATCCTCCATCTACTGCAGCAATGCCACTGTTGTTTGTATTCAATTATTTATGTTAATAATAACATGCATTTTGATGTTTGAACCAAGGCTAAATTTCTTACCCATTTTACATTACTTTCTAAACGCAATTTAAGGCTTAAAATACACTACCTGGCCAAAAAAAAAAAGTCCAGTTTGAATTTAAATAATGATTATGATCTGGGGTTGCTTCAACTGGTCAAATCTAGGCTCAGCAACGTTATGCAGCAATAAAATGAAGTCAGCTGAATAACTTGAATGATCAGGTTATACCATCAGTGGATTTTGTCTTCACTGACAGCACGGGCATATTCCAGGACAACAATGCCAAGATTCATCGGGCTCAAATTGTGAAAGAGTGGTTCCTAGAGCATGAAGAATCATTTTCACACATGAATTGGCCACCACAGAGTCCTGACCTTAACCCCATTCAAAGTCTTTGGGATGTGTTAGAGAAGACTTTACTGAGTGGTTCGACTGTCCCGTTGTCAGCAATTACAGGACCAAACAAACACTGCAGTAGTAGAACACTAATATGCACCACGAATAGGTTCAAAGGACAGAAGAACTATGAGTTTGGGACAGTTTGTTCAAAGAGTCTTTGTTAAAATCCAGGATGGTGGAAAATCTAATCGGGCAGAAATTAAATTTGGCTTGACCCCAGGAACAGTGTTCGAATGATCTCAGAGCTCTTGGGTGTCCCCAGGGGGTGAGAAACACATAAATACCACCCCCAGTGCAAACTGTCCCGGATTCAATCCCCACACTAATTTACTTGTATTTTTATTTTTTTAATAAACCGATTGAAATTGCAACTCAACGCTAGTGGATATATGAACAGAATCTCATTTGGTGCCATTTTAAATGGTGAATTAGTGATTTCACTGACTTAAAAAAAAAAAAAAAAAAAAAAAAAACCTGACCTCAAAGCAGTGGTTGACTTTTGACTTTTCTGTGTTATAAGGACTGTGGTACAGTGATCCGATCACAAAATGTTTTGGACCCGGTTTATGCCTGTTTTTATTATTGTGTCCACTTCTGATTGGATCACCTGACATGCATCTTAAAACCAGGTGTAAACGGTGTCATAGACTCAGCCAGAAGAACTAGCAAATGTTATGGGTGCCTATGAAGGAACACCATTATTGCTTGGCCCCCAATATGGTATTACAGAAATGTAAGTATCTTTTTGCATTTTTGAAAATGTGTATATAGAGTGGTGTTGTCACTGCTCCCCGGGCCCACACTCTAGAACCGCCATTGATCTGTTCCTCATAAAATGTTATCATATGCTTCAGAAGATATAGAATATGCTTTTAAAGTGTTTTCATACAATCCAAGTAAATGGTGACCAAAACTTTGAAGCTCCAAAAAACACAAAAAAGCAGCATAAAAGTAATCCATACAACTCCAGTGGTTTAATCCATGTCTTCTGAAGTGATCTAAACAGTTTTGGGCGAGAACAGACCAAAATGTAAAATGTTTTTACAGTACATCTTGCCATTGCAGTCTCTAAGCACAATCATGATTTTAAGCTCGATTGCACTTCCTAGTGCTTGACATGCACAGAGTGCTAGATGGCTCTAAAATTTGTAATCAAGCTTGAAATCATGATTTTCAAGGGGAATGCTGGTGTCAAGATTCATAGTGAAAAATTAGTTTAATGTTGATCTGTTCTCATCCAAAACTGATTGGATCGCTTCAGAAGATATTAAACCACTGGAGTCATTTGAAAAAATGTTATGCTGCCTTTATGTGCTTTTTAGAGCTTCAGAATTTTGGCCACTATTCACTTGCATTGTATTGACCTACAGAGCTGAGATATTCTTCTAAAAATCTTCATTTGTTTTCTGCAGAAGAAAGAAAGTCATACACATCTGGGATTCAATGATGATGAGTAAATGATGAGAGAATTAACATTTTGGGGTGAACAGTTCCTTTAACAGCCCCTGTTCACTGTCCACTTTCACGTTCTATAGAAAACAGCTGCTTGGACACTCTGCAAAATAACTTCTTTTGCGTTCCACAGAAGAAAGACAAGGTTTGGAACAACACGAGGGTGAGTAATTGATGACAGAAAATTCACTTTTGGACGTACAGCTCCTTTAAACATTGCGCCTCTTGTACTACACAACGTTTGTACAGTAGTACTCAAGAATCAAATCTGAAGGATGTTTTGAGGATTGAGCGAATAGGCAAGCTGGCTGTGTTTTGCTGAGCGGCCACCTTTCATCATTGTCTTTAACTGGTAAAAACAAGAGCTCCCATAGCGTCAGAACAATGGGGCATGTCACAGGTATCCAAAAGGTTACACGAGAGAACAGATCATCGATCAGCTCCTATTTGTGACTTTTTTTAACCTAATGCATCAAAGCTTATATTCAGAATTGTCGAAGAAATACATTATGGTAAGAATAATCCATATCATGCATTAATGCATTATCATTTCACTGTAAGTGTGCAATAAGATAAGACTGTGTGAAATGCCTGACTGTCGCTCTCTATTCATCGGTGTAGTGAAGCGCAGCGGGAGTGTTCACTAACGAGCACAGCTCCTCCAGCTACACGGATTTGTCCCGCAGCTCCCTTACGGACCACTACACGCACCGCTGCTGCAACGCAATAGACTTTAAGAGATGAAAGAGTTCTGCACAGTTGATGTCTTTATGCAACAGAAACCAAAAGAAGCGTTTGAACATCGGCCTTCATTGCATAGGCATCAATATGACAAAGTAGTTAAAATATATGATGCAACTCAATGCAAACCTGCTGTTTATTGGCATTGATCTGAGAAAATAAATTTATTTGAAAAATTAAATTAGAGTTAATAAAAAAAATAAAAATAAAATAAAATCCACGACATTTTGAATTAGAGTAATACTTTATGCTATTGTGCTTTTGACTAAAAATCTTGCAGATATTTAAACCAAATTGCATTGGTTTCCTCTACGCATTCAAACAAGTTTGTTTTTTTAAGTCTACACAATACGGCGTTATATTAGTGCCAAAAGTTCGGCGCGCCTAAGTGGATATTTTGTGCGCACGAAAAGCACGCGAGTGAACTCAGTTTTGTTAGACAGTGTTACTTGTTGTCATGTTACTTGTGACGTTTTTTGTTGTGGTATTTTTTATGTATGAGTGTAGACTTACAGTTGTGGTAATTTTCATTTAATTAGGGATGAAGTGTTCATTTCTTCACTTCATTTGAAGTCCCACCTCCGTCTATATCTGGAGCATCACCTACAAAGAGCTGGCGCCTGCCAAACATCATAAAGGACACAAGCACATGCATTGTGTCTGATCGTGTAACATGCAACCCCTCTGGAATATCTTATGAAAATATGCAGTAAAATATTTTATTCCTCTTAGGGCTGAGGAGAAAAGGTAAGCATGCTCAAAATATCTATAGTTTCATTTATTAGGTTTGTTGACTTTTTAATTGTTATTATTCTATAAAATACCTTTAGTTGAGAAGCTGAGTGTGATGATGATTGAATAACAGACTTTGGCAGAGATGCAATAGAGATTTTTTTCTTGTAGTTGTTTAGCCCACATGCGAAATCTAGTGGAAAATAAACACCTGTGACAGTTCAGCATGTTTATAATTTTTCCTTTAATTACGTGTATACCTGCATAGACATGCCCTCAGTATTTTAGATGACGAAGTATTTGGCCCATGGGATCAAAAGCATCATGTTTGCATAGACACTCTACGGTACAAATAAGGGTTACAGTTACAGAAATGCTTGTTTTTTCCAACAGTCTTTTAGTAAGTTGGTTTCCAAAAATCTAGTTCAAAGCTATCATAGCTGCAAACTAAAATTACCACATTTTTTAATTTTGCTAATATCTGTTGGATAAACAAGTGAACACAATGAGACTTCACTGGGATACAGTGCTAACAGTGAATGTAGATTTTAGCTTTTAGCTAAAAGCTTTTTATTTTTGCCACAATTTTAAGGCATGTATCTATGTATCTATGCAGAAAATGACTTTCAAAAATAACCGTCCACTGAGAAATATTCCCTGAAGTGTATAAAGTGTGATAACTTGCCCCGGTATCATCTCTATCCATAGGTTATCAGGAAATAAGGTTGTCCAATATGATAAAAATGAGAAAAAAAAAAAAAAATTTTTTTTTAAACGTATGCATCAAGTTCGTAAAAAGGTAATATTTATGAAATATATATTAGTAAATATATTTTTGAAAAACATTTGTAGCATTTTCTAAAAAAAAAAAAAAAAAGTAGAGTGGTGTAACCATCATGTAAAAACAGCTTATTTTTTTAAGGATACAATAATTAAATATGATTCTAAACTACTTATACCAACCATTTATATATATATATATATACACACACACACACAGTTGGAATCGAAATTATTCAACCCCCCCAAGACAGTAAGGATTTACAAAGGTAAGCTTTTCTGATGACCCAGAATTTTTAAACTTTACATCTATATCAGTTGAGTGACACATTCAAAGTCATAGTGTGAATATATAACCTAATATTTATAAATAGTAGGATTTAAAAAAAAAAATACAGCCATGTCATAAGTATTCAACCCCTATTGCATGTAGCTGTTTCTTAAATATGTAAGGCTACACAAGTAATTGTTTTAAAACATAATTAAGTCATCAGTCTGCAATGGCACTTATTTAAGTTTTAAAATTTAAGTTTAGCGTTGTAAACATGCAAAAATGCAATTAAAAATAAGCTGTCTCAAAAGCTAATAGAGGAGATTATTTCATTACACAAGAAAGGTCATGGCTAAAAGTACATTTCCAAGGCACTTCAATTTCCAATAGACAAAGTTGGCAGCACCATTCATACATTTTTTAAATATGGTATAACAGCAACCTTCTTGGGGTGTGGAAGAGAGCAAAACTTCACCAAGGGAAATGTTGACTTGAATATTCAAGAAGTAATAGAAAAGAAGTAGGAAAGACCTGTGGAGTCCTGGAAGAAGGTTTTACAGACATATGACACTAAACTGAAAATGAGTTTTAGACCTATGGGTCAGCAGTACGTCTGGAGTAAGATGACAAGGTGATGACAAGAACGACATCATCCCCACAGTCAAGCATGGATGTGGGTCAGTCCTGTTATGGGGGTGTTTTGCGGCTGCAGGAAATGGCTATCCTGACTATGTGACTGACACCATGGATTCTTTCAGGTATCAGGCCATATTGGCATGAAAAATGTGATTCCTTCAGTGTGTAAATTGAAGCTCGGTGATCACTGGAATTTCCAGCAAGACAATAACACCAAGGATACATCCAAGTTGTCCAAAGTCTGGTTCAGGGATAGGTCATGGAATGTCCTTAAATGGCCCTTTCAGTCCATCATTAAAATCCCATTGCAAACCTTTGCTGGGATTTCAAGGAAGCAGTGGCAGCACAGAAACCAAAGAATGTCAATGAGCTGGAAGCTTTTGCTCATGAGAAATGTGTAAAAATTCTAATAGAGAAGTGTCCGAAGCCTGAGAACACTTACCTGAAACATTTATTTGCTGTTATTAAGGATAAAGGATGCTCCACAAATGATTGACTTTGGGGGTTGAATATTTTTGACATGACATTTGTGGAGAGAATTAGTAATTTTTTATTTTAAAATTTGGGTAAACTGAACTCTTTGTTCTCAAAATCACTCAAATGTGTATTAATAACTTACTTTGACTGTTTACTGAGGTTTTAGTTGATGTGTTTTAATTCACATCACCAGAATGTATTGATGGTCAGGGGGGGTTGAATAATTTTGATTGCAACTGTTTATATATAATATTAGTATACGTATATTATACAAAACAATTACTCTCATATTTAAATGTACTGTACATGAAGTACTGATCTGTTGTAAAATGAGTGTAGAGTTATAAAATGAGACCTTGTTTCCTTAATAAGCTGTGACACTGAGTTTGTGAGAAGCGTCATTGGTGCATGATGACAGTCACTTACACCGCCAAAGTGGCCAATGCTCGCTTCTGCGGCTTCTCCAAACTGCTGCTGGCCTGGAAAGGAAGCATCTATAAACTTCTGTACAAAGAGTTTCTGGCCTTCTTTGCCATGTACACGGCAATCAGCATCACATACAGGTGTGTGATTTTATTATTGTATTCATGCAGTGCTTTGATATGGAAGTCGTGCTTTAATTACATACTGTATTTTTCATTCCAGATTCTTCCTTCTGGACAATCAGAAGAGATACTTTGAAAAGGTTTCCATATACTGCAACCACTATGCCAGTCTTATCCCAATGTCTTTCGTATTAGGTATGGACATCCCAAGTGTTGGGTAGATTACTTCGGAAATGTAATCTGGTGCTGATTGCAAATTAAATTGTAATCATTAATGTAATCTTTTAGATTACACTTTTATATAATCTGGTTACTTGTAGATTATCCTGTTTTGATAAATCTAATTTAAAGTGTTTTAAGTACCAATTTACACTCCTTTCATTAAACATTTGCAAATATGAAATCAAACAACAATTTGCTATTTGTCAATTCCTAAATCAGTAATTACAATTACTTGATTTTTGTAATCTGATTACATAATCCAGATTACATGTAGTCCATTACTACCCAACACTGGACATCCCGAGACAGCATAACTGCTAAATTCAGTCAGTGTTGTGCAAACTTTTTCACAAACCTTTATATCTCCGTGAATAAAATCCCTAACGCTTACACAAATATTTTTCTGTATACTGAATGCAGGGTTTTACGTGACATTAATAGTGAACCGCTGGTGGAATCAGTACACGTCTATCCCACTACCGGATCGTATCATGTGCACGCTCTCCGGGGGCCTGCAGGGCGGGGACGAGCGCGGCCGGTTGCTACGGCGCACTCTGATGCGCTATGCGAGTCTGTCCGCAATCCTGATCTTGCGCTCCGTCAGCACAGCTGTGTTCAAGAGATTCCCAACTATGGATCATGTAGTTGAAGCAGGTAAAGCGGGTTTACAATTATGTTATTACTCTAGCCTTGTGTAGAAACACTGGGCTATACATAGACAGTCCGCAGATACCGTGGCAATGACAAAATTTGCTTTACACGCTCTGTGCACAAAACCTAGTGGCACACCGAAAACCAAAGTATACTTTGGCCTTTATGACATGCAAGAATCAGTGACGTTTTAGAAACAAAGACATCAAATCTCACCACAATCAGGCAGTGGCATATGAAGTGTCCTGTGTATTACAGTTGGAGTTGGCATTAGTTCATCCTATGTAGTCCATCGTAGTAGACTAAAGTGATGTCTGGCTGGCACTGGCTGCAGTTAGTCATCATCACTCAGCAACACGTAGCAGTGGAGTCTGACGCAAAGCAGGAAAGGAGCTGGATCTGGCCGGCTCTGGTAACCTCGGGATGTGAGACAGGGAAACAAATAGAAAAATAGCGTAGATGCCATTCAATACAGGTGCTGGTCATAAAATTAGAATATCATCAAAAAGTTGATTTATTTCACTAATTCCATTCAAAAAGTGAAACTTGTATATTATATTCATTCATTACACACAGACTGATATATTTCAAATGTTTATTTCTTTTAATTTTGATGATTATAACTGACAACTAAGGAAAATCCCAAATTCAGTATCTCAGAAAATTTGAATATTACTTAAGACCAATACAAAGAAAGGATTTTTAGAAATCTTGGCCAACTGAAAAGCATGAACATGAAAAGTATGAGCATGTACAGCACTCAATACTTAGTTGGGGCTCCTTTTGCCTGAATTACTGCAGCAATGCGGCGTGGCATGGAGTCGATCAGTCTGTGGCACTGCTCAGGTGTTATGAGAGCCCAGGTTGCTCTGATAGTGGCCTTCAGCTCTTCTGCATTGTTGGGTCTGGCATATCGCATCTTCCTCTTCAGAATACCCCATAGATTTTCTATGGTGTTAAGGTCAGGCGAGTTTGCTGGCCAATTAAGAACAGGGATACCATGGTCCTTAAACCAGATACTGGTTGCTTTGGCACTGTGTGCAGGTGCCAAGTCCTGTTGGAAAATGAAATCTGCATCTCCATAAAGTTGGTCAGCAGCAGGAAGCATGAAGTGCTCTAAAACTTCCTGGTATACGGCTGCGTTGACCTTGGACCTCAGAAAACACAGTGGACCAACACCAGCAGATGACATGGCACCCCAAACCATCACTGACTGTGGAAACTTTACACTGGACCTCAAGCAACGTGGATTGTGTGCCTCTCCTCTCTTCCTCCAGACTCTGGGACCCTGATTTCCAAAGGAAATGCAAAATTTACTTTCATCAGAGAACATAACTTTGGACCACTCAGCAGCAGTCCAGTCCTTTTTGTCTTTAGCCCAGGCGAGACGCTTCAGACGCTGTCTGTTGTTCAAGAGTGGCTTGACACAAGGAATGCGACAGCTGAAACCCATGTCTTGCATACGTCTGTACGTAGTGGTTCTTGAAGCACTGACTCCAGCTGCAGTCCACTCTTTGTGAATCTCCCCCACATTTTTGAATGGGTTTTGTTTCACAATCCTCTCCAGGGTGCGGTTATCCCTATTGCTTGTACACTTTTTTCTACCACATCTTTTCCTTCCCTTCGCCTCTCTATTAATGTGCTTGGACACAGAGCTCTGTGAACAGCCAGCCTCTTTTGCAATGACCTTTTGTGTCTTGCCCTCCTTGTGCAACGTGTCAATGGTCGTCTTTTGGACAACTGTCAAGTCAGCAGTCTTCCCCATGATTGTGTAGCGTACAGAACTAGACTGAGAGACCATTTAAAGGCCTTTGCAGGTGTTTTGGGTTAATTAGCTGATTAGAGTGTGGCACCAGGTGTCTTCAATATTGAACCTTTTCACAATATTCAAATTTTCTGAGATACTGAATTTGGGATTTTCCTTAGTTGTCAGTTATAATCATCAAAATTAAAAGAAATAAACATTTGAAATATATCAGTCTGTGTGTAATGAATGAATATAATATACAAGTTTCACTTTTTGAATGGAATTAGTGAAATAAATCAACTTTTTGATGATATTCTAATTATATGACCAGCACCTGTATATTGCAGAGTTATAGATCATGATAGATGTTTCTGGTTCCGGCAGACCTAACTAAAGCTGCCTAGTTGATGGAAAAATTAGATGTATGCCTGTCTAAATAGATGAGTCTTTAGTCTAAACTTAAACTGAGTGAGTGTGTCTGAGTCCCGAACAGTGTTAGGAAGACTATTCCGTAGTTTAGGAGCCAAATAGGAAAAGGATCTACCTCCTTTTATGGATTTTGATATTCTAGGTACTATTAAAAGGCCAGAATTTTGCGATCGTAATGAACGTTATGGAATAGAGCTTGGTAGAAGGTCACTTCAAGCTGCACTGTGTAACTTTGTGCTCTCTAGCGACATCTGGGATTGAAACTTAAAACTGCAAGCAATTTGCGGAAGAACACTAAACATGATTTGTGTTTCGGCTCTGCTCTTCTGGCAGATGAATCTCATGATTTTAGCTTAACTGGACATCACCTGTGTGTGATCATGACTTGAGATATTCACAGCTGGAGTCATAACTTGATATTTTCATGTTGATATAATGCTATATGATTAAACATTTAAAACTGTAATATTACTTGCTTTGATGAAGATAAACAACACTCGTATTCACATATTTTGAATTAATTAATTTGACTCTTATAGCGCTTTTCTTACACTACACTCAAAGCTCTTTTACATAAAGAACATGGGGCTCAAACACCTCAATCACTACCAATATATTTTAATATAATGTTTCAAGTGTTTTATCTACAATTAATGTTTGTATTGTACTACACTTATCAATTTAAGAGGTGATACTCTTAAGGCTGACACAAGTTAAATGGAAGACTTTATAATTTTTATATTATACTGTACAGCCTCAGCTGAAAATGCAAGTGAACCGTAATACTACAATAGTATGTCTATGCAATGCACACAATAACACAGTACACTAAAAACATAAAATGAGGATTCAGTAATGATGGGGATAAAATATACTTAATTAAACATGAAAATAATATGCTTAAAAATGCAATATAACAGTTAACAGTCAATTTCATAAGTCATAAATATTCGTAAACATGTCACAGTAACTCCCCACGACAACGAAGATGCATCGCAATCGGTTAACGCACGAGTATTGTTCGATTCATACAAGCATGACTAGCTATATTAGCTTTAAGAACCCTACCAGACAACATATCCAAGCATTAAAGCAGGTAAACAACTTCACCAAACCGATAACAGATAAACATCCATCCAGATTGTTGCGATGCTGTCCGGAACAGTGTGAGTGTGACTGAACTGAACTGTAGTTTCTTTCTTCTTTTTAACAACTAGTGATGGGTCATTCATAAACGATTCGTTCATTTTGAACTAATCTTTTATGCGACTCAGAAGAACGAGTAGTCTCAGAGAGTGATTTGTTCGTTTTGTGTTGGCCGTGCATGTGCATTGGCGCAACCTCTATTCGTTTGTTACGTGAAAACCGCATAGGCGCTGTACAGGAAACAGAAATTATTAGTTCACCTCTGGAGTCTTTTGGTCAGAGTCGTTTGTTCTTTTTTCACGTGACAGCTGTATATGCTATGCATTGCTCACACAGGAAACAGAAATGATTAGTTCACCTCTCGAATCTTCTGGTCCGAGTCGTTCGATTTTTGTCACGTGACAGCCGTATATGCCATACATTGCTCACACAGGAAACAGAAATGATTAGTTCACCTCTCGAGTCTTCTGGTCCGAGTCATTCGTTCTTTTGTCACGTGATAGCCGTATATGCTATGCATTGCTCACACAGGAAACAGAAATTATTAGTTCACCTCTCGAATCTTCTGGTCCGAGTCGTTCGTTTTTTGTCACGTGACAGCCGTATATCCTATACATTGCTCACACAGGAAACAGAAATGATTAGTTCACCTCTCGAGTCTTCTGGTCCAAGTCATTCGTTCTTTTGTCACGTGACAGCCGTATACGCTATGCAGTGACAAAAGAACGAATGACTCCGACAAGAAGATTCCAGAGATGAACTAATCTTTCTGTTTCTCATAATTTGTCCTTGGCTGCATTATCAATTTTTCCTTATTGGGACTATAATCAAAGTTTGCGTAAGCAGACGTGTTGGGGGGGATTTGGCTATTGAAAATGTAACATTTTAATTTAATTCTGCTCAAATGAACGAAATGAACTAAATGACTTGAATAAAGATTCTTTCATTTTGCTGAACAAGACTCAAAGATTCAAGTCAGTAAAATGATCTGATCTTCCCATCACTAGACTGAACTGAACTGTAGTTTCTTTCTTCTTTTTAACAACTACTCGCAAACTAAAACAGTGCATTACTGCAATCTGCTGTTTACATGGGAACGAGACAGCCAGCTCTTCTTTCCTATGTTCACGGACATGACGTAATGACGCAAGGATGTATGTCATAAGCCAGCGATTTCGTGCCAAATCGAACCCGACAGCTTAAAATACAAATTTTATAGGCTTACCTTGTGAATCGGGGTACGGTAAGAACGTTGTTTTGAACACTGATTATGTACTCAATCAATAATGGCAATTTGTTCATTTTTAACAAAAAAATCTTACATAGTGCAGCTTTAAGTACTGCAGAGATAAACCATTTAAAGCTTTGTATCTAGTTAACAGAATCTTTAAATTAATATGAAATTTAACTGGTAACCAATGTAATGACAATACAATGGGGAAAATATGAGCATATTTCTTGGTTCTAGTCACACTGGCTGCTGCATTTTGAAACAATTGAAGTTTATTTATTGAACTAGCAGGACATCCTCCCAGTAATGCATTACAATAATCTATTCTTGAGGTCATGAACGCCTGAATTAGTTTTTCGGCATCAGCAACAGAGAGCATGTGTTGTAACTTAAATATTTCTGAGGTGGAAGAATGCTGTTCTACAAACATTGGTAATTTGATTTTCAAAGGACAGATTGGTATCACACCTAAGTTCTTCGCTGTAGAAGATGATGTAACAGTACATCCATCGAGAGTTAAATTATATTTTAGAGGCTTATTTTTAGAGGTTTTTGGTCCAATAATTTGTACCTCTGTTTTGTTGGAATTGAGTAGAAGGAATTTTCTGGCCATTTAATTTTTGATTTCATTGATACACTCTGCTAATCTGGAGAATTGTGAAATTTCATTGGGTTTTGAATAAATATAAAGTCCAAAGGATAGCAAAGGAGTTAATATTAAGAAGAGGTTCTGAGATTACAGGGAATACCTCTTTTAAGAGCTTAGTTGGTATTGGATCTAACATACATGTTGTTGCTTTTGATGTTATGATAAGTTTTGTTAACTCTTCATGACCTATGACAGCAAAGGATTGAATTTGCTCGTGAGGAAAATTATGAGACACTGTTTTCTGGGGTGCTTTTACAGACGATTGCATAGTTCTAATTTTATTTCTGATGATTTAAATTTTATCAATAAATATATTCATGTCATTCCTATTGCGGACAGTCAAGTCATTACAATTCTACTGCGATAGAATATCTGGTTCAGTTGAGACTTTATTCCTAACAATTTAGCCACAGTACTGAATAAACCCCTAGGATTGTTGTGGTTATTTTCTGAGTTTGCTAAACTATGCTGACCTGGCAGTTTTTAGTGCCTGTCTGTAGCTACGGGCACTATCCTTCAATGCACCATGAATTATTAGTGAAGATTAGTGGTCGAAAGAATAGTTCTACCTGAATGATAACGTGGTGTAGATTGAGTGACATTAGCTAATCGCTGCATACAAGAGATGAGGTAATGATCTGAGATGTCATCGCTCTGCGGTAGAATTCCATATGACAGAATTAAATCTAGCGTATTATTATGGTGTTGAGTTGGTGCTGTCACATTTTGTCTGACTCCATGAGAGTTTAGAATATCGATAAATACTGATCCCAATGTGTAATTTTCATTATATACGTGAATGTTAAAGTCACCAACAATTAAAGCTCTGTCCACAGTAGCTACTAGATCTGATAGACAATCTGCAAATTCACCAAGGAAATCAGAATACAGCCCGGGTGATCTATATTCTGTAGCAAGGGCAAAAGATGACAGAGTTTTTTTATTTATATCTGATGACGTCACATAAAGCATTATTAGTTCAAAAGACTTAAACTTATATCCTGTCCTCTGAGTAACACCAAAAACTTCACTGTAAGTTGTAGCAACACCTCCACCTCGACCCTTTAGACGAGGCTCATGTTTATAACAATAACCTGGCGGAGTAGACTCATTTAAACTAATATATTCATCTGTTTTAAGCCAGGTTTCAGTCAAACAGTGAGGTACCAAAACTGTGATCTGTAATAATTTCATTTACAATTGGTGCTTTTGTTGAAAGAGATCTAATGTTTAGTGGCCCTACCTTTATATGATGTTTATCTTCAAAAAATGTTTTTCAAGTTTGACCTTAATCAGATTTTTTCTAAATTATTTTCACATACCTTTCAGAAAAAAGCAATGTTGAATATTTATCAAAGGCTGCTACGTGTCATAAATTATGAGTGTCTGCTGCCATCTGCTTAAAAAAAAACATGACAAACATTTGATAATTTCATAGCAATGTCAAGTATAGCCTATAGGTGGCCTCGGTGTTCCCCTCATTGTTGAATGGTGTTTGTAACCCAGTGCTGTAAATTAATTTATAGATATCACAAGCTATACATTTTGGATATTTATTTGGCATTACAAAGACAGTTATTTGTCAGAGTGTTGCTATTTATTAAACCACTTGCTCTGAATATTTAGTTTTTACAATAATGCCACATGTGGAACTCAATGTACAGTCAAACCTGACCATGGTTTTACACAGAGAAGACTTTGTAAAAGTATTTTTTTATCTACCATTTATATTGCAAACATCATTCAATGACGTGTGTGTGTGATGTGTGTGATGGTGGGTAGTTGTAGGTGTGGGTGTTTTCTGCACTGTGGCAGTGTTATAGTCTCACCAATCTATTTCTGTGTGTGTGTGTTCTGCATTGTGTCTCTGTGTTCTGGTCTCACCCACTGATTTCCCCATTGATTTCTGTGGCTGGACAAATTTGTCTGGGAACAGTATGAATGTGACATTTTTTGCAAAACCATCTAAACCTGATGGAATCTTTCCAGGATTTATTTTGTGCATTTAGTTGGTAAAAAGAGGAAAAGTCACAAAAACCCAGACCACTCCAAAGAAGGATACAATTTTAAAAAAGTGGATCAAATGGGACAAAAATGTCTGAACATATCATAAGGGTTAAGTTATGTCTGTCTCTTTCTAGGTTTTATGACAAGAGAAGAGCGTAAGAAGTTTGAGAGTTTGCATTCACCCTATAATAAGTATTGGATCCCATGTGTGTGGTTCACTAACCTGGTGGCAGTCGCACGCTGTGAGGGCAGAATTAAAGATGACAATACTTATAAACTCCTACTGGAGGTAATTCATCCACTAATATACTTAATTCATGAAGCAAAAGTTTATTTATCAGATACACTAGTTTCTGTTTCTCTGTCAGAAACGTATGACAGTATTCATGAAAGTAAGGTCACTGTACAGGTAGTTGATTGCATTCAAAAGATTCAATGCTTTGTTTAAAAGTGTTTGGTTCAAAACAGTAATTATCAGTGCTGCTTTTAATTAGCTTTTTCTCTCTATTTCTCTCTATCCATTGCTTCCATTCCTGTTTTCTGTTGTTTTTATAGGAGCTGAACAATTTCAGAGGGAAATGTAGCATGCTTTTCCACTATGACATGATTAGTGTACCATTGGTCTATACGCAGGTCAGATCGATTGACCAAACTAATGAACGTATGTGTTTGATTAAAATCTTTTTGATGTAATATGAACGCAAATTTGAAACACATCACTGTGACGCTCTTCTTTTCCGCCACAGGTGGTGACTCTGGCAGTGTACAGTTTTTTCTTGGTGTGTTTGATTGGACGTCAGTTTCTAGACCCTGATCAGGGTTATCCGGGTCATGACCTTGACCTTTACGTCCCCGTCTTTACCCTTTTGCAGTTCTTTTTCTATGCTGGCTGGCTGAAGGTCAGGATCCTCTAATGCCACGGTGCTTTACAGTTTACATATTCATTAGATGCTCCTCCTCCATTGTAGATTGCCCTACCCACAAATGTAAATATCTGATTATTAAAAATGAATCTAAAGAATCATTCCATTGACTCCACATTTCATTAATTTTGACTGTTTGTCTAACTAACATTTCTTTTAATATTTTGTTTATGTATGTTTGTTTGTTACGTGTAAACAAACGTCAGGTGGCAGAGCAGCTCATTAATCCGTTTGGAGAGGATGACGATGATTTTGAAACCAACTGGTTGATTGATAGAAACTTCCAGGTGCTATTTGCCAATATATAAAATTACTTGTTCTATTTACCTTATTCACCTACAGTATTTATCTAAGAATCAAGAAACACCCACTAACTCACTCATTCACTCAGATCACTCACTCACACACTCATTCATTCATTTACTCATTCACACACTTATTTTCTCACTCATTCATTCCCTACATTCATCTGAAGAGCATTAAAGTAATTTTTTTCTGGGTGCGTGTGTGTATTTTCAAGGTGTCTATGATGGCAGTGGATGAAATGTATGGAGATTTGCCCATGATGGAGAGGGATCGTTACTGGAATGACTCAAATCCTCGTCCGCCGTACACAGCCGCTACTCTCTTCGTGCTGCGCAAACCCTCTTTCCAGGGCTCCACCTTCGATATGGCGTCAGTGCTCACCAAACACAAATCTACTATTATCTTTTACGATCAGACAATTTACTGTAAACATTGTTAAAAAAGCATATACAAGATAAAGTGCTAGATTGCATTTGATTAGAAAATTAGAAAATTGTTTGTTTAACATTAAAGTTATGCAAAAGAAACGTAATGTTGACGTTAATATTAAACACATATTTTAAAGAGTATCTTATATAATTGACCTAAAAATGAATATGCTGTTCTTTTTTACTCGCCCTCAGATCATTGCAAACTTCATTTTGCTCCATGCTGTTATTTTTTCCAGGGGACACAATAGGAGAAAGTTTGATGGATGCAGTTGAAATTGTTTATATTCACCACAGCTATCAAACTCCAAAAACAAAAAAAAAACAAACAAAAAAAAACCCACCATAAAATTAGCCAAGAAATTATGACATGTTCACTATATTCCAAGTCTTCTGAGGACATAAGATAGCTTTGTAGTAAAATCAGACAGAAATGTAGGCTGTTATTCACAGAAAATCGTCTTGCTTTGTGTGAGGAATGAATCTTATAGACTTCATTTTTCAGGCTGTTCTCACTAAATTCAGTAACAGTATGCTGAAAGTTCTTCAGCTAAAATTGGTCTGTGCTTACCGAAATTCAAACCACTGCCCTCAGTGACCAAAATTGGAAGTGTTTTTAAATGTATGGGCACGTCTGAGCTCCAGTTTTCCAGTGAAATATCTACAGAGGAATGGACATTTGTAAAGTAAGTTGTAAAGCGAGTTGTTTTTAGTTGTAAATGATGCAGTACAGTCAACATGAATGCATATTTTATTTACCCTATGCCCTAACCTAAACTCCAACCCTAAACCTTACTGCCAATGGATTAAAAATGTAATTTTAGAGGGGAAATTTACTCACCTAATCAAACTGGTTTCCATTGGACTATAAACCATGTCTCAGAGTATGGAAAGCCATTTTAACATTTAATGGGTCTCCACCTGATATCAAGTTCAGGACTCCGTAATGCAAACTAGTGATGGTTACATGACATTTATTTTCAATCTGTTACTTCCATTGCTTTGCCTAAGCATTGCCTTTGATATCAGGGTTTTTCCTCATAGAACACATTGGTTACCCAGTACAACACATTGCATACTGTATCTGACATCCATAGTGTATCTGATATCCATAGTCATGATGCATCACCAGTTTGCATCAGGGTGTCTTGAACTTGATATCAGGTGGATATTGTGTTCCAAAGAAAAAATAACAACATGCTGGTGTGGAACAAGATGAAAGTGAGTAAACAATGAGAGAATTTTCATTTTTGGAAAAACAGTTTCTTGAATATTCTGAAACACGTACAATTCTTCTATTTTAACATTTCAAATTCTTCAGAATTCCTAAAGAGGAGATGCATTTCCAGCCTCTGGAGGAGATCGCAGAGAACCTGGAGGAATCCAAGATGCGGAATCACAACCTCGCTGTCTTCAACCGGCTCCTCAGCTCCGCCCCCTCTCCCACAGGCTTCATGAGTGGAGCCTTGCGCCACACCTCTGCCCAGCTACAGCGATTGACACGTTCTGTCAGCCCTGACCCCTCCTTCTCAGATGAAGAAGGCGAGGGAGAGGGAAGCATGGGGAGAAGTGTAGGAACGGATAGTTCGATTGCGTCTGGACTCAGGCTGGACACTACCCAGAGCACCATCTGCAGCTGCGGAGGACTCATCAGTACCTGCCCACCGCTGTTGGCTGTGGAGCTCCACAAGCAAGAAGAGAGGCATGGAAGAGGGAAGAGGGAAGAGGAAAGAGGGCAGAACGGTTTCAGGAATATTGAGAAAGAGAACAAAGACGAGACGATGGTCAAGAAAGAGTCACTCGTGCCAAAGATACCACCCCCCTCATCGCAGGCATCTGTGAAGAACCATGAGAGACACCAGCCCAACGCAGCTTGCCAGAGCCCTTATGCTCTGGTCCAACTGAAGCCTCATCTCTCCATTTCAAGTGTTACCAACCGCTCTGTACCGGACTTCTTCTCTGTTGAGCCAATTAATGGCCAGGCAAAGGTCATGACTCCAAAACTGGCCAATAGCAAGGCAGAACGTGGCGTGTCTTTACTGACTGTCCCATCTCTTGAGGTCTCCACATTCCCAGATAAAACTGAAAAAGAGCAGATGTTGGCAGATTCTTCCAACGGTCAAACTCGATGTCAATGTGAAAGCATGGGGTCAGAGTTTACAGGGTCAGGTAGCAAGGTTGACTAAATCGAACTTTTGATTTTTTTTCCACCTTGACTTTCATAGGAAAAACTGTTTGAGCAAAATGACAGTGGCTGCATCCGAAACCAGGAAATTGCTACCTCTGGAGACTATATATGGAGGTAGAAAGTGATGAAGGCATGTCCGAATCCAGCGTTCGTGTCACATCCTGTCTACTGAGATACCTTCATCTGATCGATTTTTTAAGGCAGCATAGATGTATCCTTCGCTGCCTCTGAAATCCCACAATCCTGTGCGTGCAGATTCAGGGCGGTTGAGCTGGAGAAATAAAATGGCGGCCGAAGAGGCAGTAGGCAGCCAATTTGTGTATAATGCATGTTTTTTTTCCCCACTTTTGATTCCATTTCTAGCAAGAAATTACTATTGTAGTTATGAAACATACACTTGGTTATCACCAAAACTCTCTTGATTTTGTTCTAGATTATATAGATATAGATATTTGACCATTGCGGTTCAGATGGAATGAATGAAGCAGACGCGTTATCTTTAGTGGACACCAGATGGCAATAATCAGTTGCTGGTATTCTAGCAATGATGTGAGGTCATGCTGCCTCAGTAGCCTGTCCTAAACCAGTTTCTGGAGGTACCTTCCTACGCAAACGCTGTCTGTTGAGTCATTGACTGATAGGGCAAGGAGGCAACAAGACAGCTACCTTTTGGTTTCGGATGCAGCCATTGTTTAAATATTCTTTAACTATGTAGCCTATATCTTGTTGCAACACAAAACTCGCCAAATCATTTGGAGTTTTTCAGATATTTTAAAGATATATAATGTTATGCAACTGTATGTAAACAAAATAATCACTGTGATGGAAACAATGTTAATCAGTACTGACATTGATCTCTAGAGATTTAGGGTTTGTTGAAAGTAAGAAAGTGCATGTCTAGAAAACACAGATGTAACTGATAGTTTTTATATAGATTTATTCATTTGAATACATTAAATAGCTGACAAGCACATGAAAGTGGAGAATGCATCACAGGAATTGTTCTGATGAAAATGAATAGTGTTTAATTCATTATCTAGTTTGATTATTAATGACTGGCACTATTTTCAACCCCAAACTGTACAATCGTAATATCTGGCTAAAATGATCCACATGAGGGCAGTATTGCAATATTCTATGGCTTTCGTATAAAGCTGCTTATATTTTTAAACAGCAAATAAAACTATTCAGTTATAGGTTATATATATATGTGTGTGTGTGTGTGTGTGTGTGTGTGTGTGTGTGTGTGTGTGTGTGTGTGTGTGTGTGTATATACACACACACACACACACACACACACACACACACTACAGGTCAAAAGTTTTGAAACACTTACTCATTCTTTATTATAATTTTTGTTCTCATTTTAGAATAAGAGTAAAGTCATCAAAACTATGGAATAACATAAATGGAACTATGGGAATTATGTTGTGACTAAACAAAATCCAAAATAAATCAGAACTGTGTTATATTTTAGCATCTTCAAAGTAGTCACCCTTTGCCTAGAATTTGCAGACATGTACTCTTGACATTTTCTCAAACAACTTCTTGAGGTATCACCCTGGGATGCTTTTTAAACAGTATTGAAGGAGTTCCCATCTATGTTGGGCACTTATTGGCTGCTTTTCTTTATTATTTGGTCCAAGTCATCAATTTAAAACAAATTAAATTTAATTAAATTTTAGTTTTATAATGAAATAAATTAATATGGTGGCACAATTATATTTTTGTCTACAAAACTAATTTCAAACATTTAAGCATACGCCTTCAGTTCTTATTCTGAAGTTTTTATTCAGACTTAATAGAAGTCTTAGTTTAATTAGTGTTGTTGTTTTGTTATACATAGTTGTGTTTTGTTTGAAGTCATCATCATGGTGATTAGTGTATTTATTTGCTGTTTATATTTTATATTTCCCCTCTAATTTTATATATTATATTTTAGTGTCTTAAAAATATAATCTTTGAATGATTGCATTCACGTAGTAAAATGGAACACCATGTTTGTAAGATTTGTAGAATGATCTGAACTGTTCACCAATCAGAACTCTGTACTCATAAGAGATGATGTCAATTCATTTGCAAATGCTTAATGCCTACTGTTGTTTCTGTAATCTATGTTAGTTCGAGGTTATATCCTCAACTTATTTTATGGTTCTGTTTTTTGCCTTTGGAAATGTGGAGAACTTTGTCTTCAGTAAACTCTCTCTCAACTGACTGAATCTCAACTTTGACTCCTGTTCATCATTGTAACAAACTGGTCTCTCTCTAATGGGTCTAACAGTATTTCCTTACATCACCCTAATGGTGACATCACACAAAACAACTATTTATAACAAAATAACATATATAATACTACAAAAGAGATAAAACCTCTATGAATTCTTAATAACAACTATTTAAATGCTCCCATACGTTCATTTTGACCAAGGACACGTAATTCAAACGCAAGGCATTGTGTGTATTCCACATAGTCTCAATTTTATGTGCAATCGTTTGAGTTATTAACACTTAAAATCTTGTCAATGGATTTTTAAGAAAAATAAGTTCAAGGAACATATGTATTTGAGTTATGGGCCCAAAACTTGATATTTCAAGTAAAGATATTCTGAAAACTTGATTTTTCCAGTAATGACCACATTTGTTTTAAGGTCTGTAAAACACTTTTGTTTTATAGTAACACAGAACTGAGGTTTAACAAGTCGATTGCATGACTGATGTACCTTACTCATAGTTTGGTCCCATATGAGAGAGAACCCAATGTTTGGTTCATGCTAGTCCTGAATGCTCTCAATAACGTCATTCTCTAATGTGCTTAGCGGTTTTTCTTTCTGTTAAGTAAATTTAAAATCATAAGTATTTGTCACAAGTATTCATTCCTGTAAGAGACATTTAATAAAGGTTGAAAATATTGTAAGTTACAATGCCTCACACGTTTCATAATTTACATGTCTGTAGTATTAAATGTATAAATGTATAAAAAAAATATAAAATGTTATAAACATAAAAAAAAAAAAAAATGGTGTTCCTGTACTTGAACGTTATGGGACTTTATTTGCATAGTAATTTTTACTCTCACCAACAACCTTAGAAGCAGAACAAACACTACCCAAGCAACCTGCATGATGAAGACAATGAGCACAGCAAAGAAAAACTGAAAACGAGAAAGAAAAACATCTTTGAAATCTTCTTGTGTTTCATTTATTTTTCGCATCAGGCCTTACGTATGTTCACGTGTTTTGACATTTTTATTTGACACTTTTTGATCATGTGTGACCGTCACCTTAAAAGCAGCACTGAAGTTGTAGTACATGCAAGTTTTCCATAGCTTTAGAATATAACGTACAAGTCGTATGCACATATGACATTTAAGGTGAAAAAGAGCTCACTTACAGTGATGAAAACGAAGAAGCTGGAGGCTAGTTTTAAACATAATGTGGCTGTTGCCATCTTGTTTATTTCTGTCTGTTGCAAAAAGAGAGAAATTGTCATTCATTTACAGTATGTCAAATGCTACAACTGAATTTATCTGAACAATATACACTCAGCTAAAATGCATTTTATGTATTGTCCAGCCCCTGTGTTGGACTATACAGGTTTCCATAGCAATGTTCTAGGTCTAGGACCACTCATAGTACAAATTGTTAATAAGTTTAATTCATCCTTGTCTTGCAACATGGTCACACGGGAATTCTGCATGTTGTTTCCGAGAGTTCCAGTACCCTAGGATCGGACACATTATGCCGACTTACTGACAAGTGACTTCATTGTGTTTAACTTCCCTTGTGGCGCGACCGGAAGCATGTTGTGTCAGCAGTGTGGGAAATCCTGGGTCGGATACCGCGTTGAAACCAGGAGGTAATAACGTTCACATAATCAGTAATGAGCGCAATTCAAAAGGTTGCATTTTCCCCTCTAATATTACATTTTCCTACACTGATGGTAAAGTTTAGGTTTGGGGTTCGAGTTAAGGAGTTGTTTATAAAATATGTATTACAGTCTCAACAGCTTCACAACTCGCTTTTGGCGCCCCTCTGTGGACATTTCACCCTAGAACTGGCGCTCACGTGCACATATGCGCAACACTTATCGTTTTGGCCACTGGGGGCAGTGTTTTGAATTTGGTGAGCACAGATGGATTTTAGCTAAAGAAAAGTCAACCTACTGTTTCTTATTTCAATGTGAGATCAGTCTTTAGAATGACTATTACATAAAAGTGTTTCACCTCATACCTGCATATTGCAACATTCACACTCAAAATCATATGTGGAGCTCAGGGCTCAAGTTTGGGACCATTTTTGTTGTCTTTATACTTATTAGTGTATAATCTAACATGCTACACACCTATCCAAACCCATAACTTGATAGACTTTGAACAGAATATCATGAAATATCTCAAATGTTAGGTTACAAAAAACATTTTGTCCCAACCCCAAGTTAAATCTGACTCCGGTCGAAACCATTTCAGGTAACTAAATTTGAATTTGCGGTTGACCTTAAAAAAACTCACACAGGATTTAGAGACAAAATGAGGAAGTTGAACTTGAATGTAAAAAAAAGGTGTTAAAAAAGGGTCTGAAATGCTTTTTTCCAAAGGCCGTTTCAATTTTTTCAACCAAAATGATTTGAGATCAAGCAATAATTGGCAGCCCCCTGATGATGAACCCTGTTAACTTGAGCTTTGAGAAGTTTTTGAGATGTTTAACTTCTACAAAAGTCCTGTCTTTTCTTAAATTGATTCTTCTTAGCAATCCTTTTCGACAGAGCTGAAGTATGACAATAGTCTAGCTAGCAAACTTGCCTCTCCACAGATGGATCTTTGTCCTGTAATCGTCTTTTCAGCAAATCCAACAGTTAGGCAAGGCTTAAACGAACATTTTAATCCAACACATACTTGTGAAGGAGAGTTTCAACTGTAACTATTTTTGTCAAACCACAAAATAGTGATGCATGCCTTACAAGTTTGACATCAGAGATTCAGGGGCGCTAAATGTTTATGTAAACATTTTTCAGTATCCTAAATCTTTGTTCATTTCCAGGTCTACCAAAAGGAATGTATCTATTACATGTAGGGTTTCTCTAAGTTTGCTTTTATTTTCGCTTTCTCCAGATTTAAAAAAAAGGAACAGATTCAAGACATTGACACTCTCCATCTAATTTGGTGGAGTATGATCTTACAGTATTTGCACTGCAGAAGTAATTGTGCAGAAGGCATTTACCAAAGATATATACCACGAAAAAAAAAAAGAAAAAAAAAAAAATCAGATAAGGAATCAAAGTCTTTCATTCTGGAGATATAAATGTTTATGAAGAAAACATTTAAATGGAAAAAAAAAAATTAACAATGAAAGGGGGTGAATACTTTCTGACGGCACTGTGTATAAATGACACACAATAATATTACAAAGATCTTCCATACATTATAACAGTCTACATAATAAAACTTTATAATAAGGTTCTATTTGTTTACATTAGAATTAGGTATTAAGAACTAAAAATGAACAATATATTTTTTACAGCATTTATTAATCTTTAATATTTGATTAATGTCAATTTAGGAAAACACAATTATTAATTGCTAGTTCATGTTAGTTAATGCATTAACATACAACTTTGAATGTATTAGTAGAACAACTTTCATGAGTTAATATATGTTAAAATTAACATTAAGTGCAGTAAAAGTACTGTTTACAACCTTACTGCAATGTGTTACTGTCAACGTTTGTTTATGACAGCACAGCAAAGATGACTTTCAAACATGTCAGTCTGGCAAAAAAGGTACATACTTCAAGCATCGATAGACTTTCAGGGAAATAACCATTGCAACAATCTGGAAAACAGAAGGTTGAATATTGTAAATATTCATCATCATGAATTGAAAACTGGGTGTGAGATAAATAACAAGAAGACTATTATTGCACATAAGCATGTTTTCCCAAAAGACTCTGATAGTTTATGTATGGGTTGGTTGTGTCACCCATCACTTCACATCACAGTTTTGGCAAGTCAAGGGTCAGATATTAGTACCTCTACAATACCCATCAGAAAGGACAAATGTGCAGACCCAGGGATGTTTTCTTCCAATAGCACTTTAGAGCAGCCCTTCACTCCCTACGGCAGAGACAATGACAAAGAAATAATAAATTGGCATTCATTTTGCTTTAATCTTTATTTTTGGTTGTAATAAGGTAGCAAGATATTTCAATACTTTGCGCATAGCTTCGTCTTTTTTACATGGAATTTTTGAATCACAGCATTGCATGGGGTATGATGACTTTTCCTTTACAAAGCTGGAATTTGTGAAGTCATCATAGCCTTTGTATCCACAACATTTCAGCTAAAATTAAAAAGAAAATGAGAAATTAAATGTTACATTCATGTGAAAGAACAGCTGGCATGGCTTATGCATGACTGTATTACCTTATTCATAGCTTCGTCCCACATGCTAATGAATGTAGTGTTTGGTTTGTAGTTCTTCTCAATGGTCTCAACAACTTTTGTTTCTAATGAGATCAATGATTTTTCTTTCTGTAAACAAGAAAAGGTAGCATTTGACAAAAGTTGTCTTCCTATAATTAACCAATATGAAACTTCACATAGCGGAAATCTGGGTTAGTTGGCCCACAATTTACCTCTGATTAATAATTTTATTCTTACCAAAGAATTGGGGAGGAGAGTGAACACTGCCCCAATGATCTGAAGAATGAAGATGATGAGCACAGCGAAGAAGAACTGAGAAGAAAGAAAACACACATGAACTACAGTGTGTTGCATCTGAGTGGTGTTACTTTTTTATCAGGCATCTGAGTCTAAATTCTGAAAGGATGAGCATTTTACGTATATTAATGCACAAAGTTCAAAACTTTTACATGTACTATATTTCTTGGTGGCAGGATTGTTAATTTTATTATTATTAATTAATTTAACTGTTTATTGAGTATTCGTGTCTTTTATAATATTGCTATTGCTGCACTCGAGTCAGTGCATTATGGTGATTTAACCATGTATAATGCGTTCACATCATGTCGTTACAAGACGGCGATTTAGATTCTACTTGGAGCTGTTAACGTCTGCAGACCTTGGAAGTTTGCTTCTATGGCAACAATCATTATGCCAAAACAGCTTTGTTGTTGATAACAGCAAAATATATTACAAAATATTGATTAACTTCTTAGATGTCCTTGCAAAATGGTTAAAGGAACAGTTCATCCAAAAATTAGAATTCTCTCATCATTTACTCACTCTCATGCCATCCCAGATGTATTTGACTTTCTTTCTTCTGCAGAACACAAATTAAGATTTTTAGAAGAATATTTCAGCTCTGTAGTTCCATATAATGCAAGTGAATGGGTGCCAACATTCTGACGCTCCAAAAAGCACATAAAGGCATTATAACAGTAATCCATACAACTCAAGTGTTTTAATCCATGTTTTCAAAAGTGATATAATTGGTTCAGAACTGGGCTTCTGAAGACACTGATTTAACCACTGGAGTCTTATGGATTACTTTTATGCTGATTTACAGTATGTGATTTTTGGAGCTTCAAAATTTTGGCACCCATTCACTTGCATTGCATGGATCAAAAGATCTGAGAAATTCTTCTAAAAATCTTTGTTTGTATTCAGCAGATGAAAGAAAGTCATACACATCCGGGATGGCATAAGGGTAAGTACATTTTCATTTTTGGGTGAACTATGTCATTAAGAACAAAGAAAGCATACCAGGTGGCATACTCAAATGGCATATAATACACAGAAATGTGTTTAATCTTAACTTTAACTGTTGAGGCAGCTGAAATATTGGTTCTTTTTACATGACGTCATGACTGTCAAGTCGGAGCTTTCAGAGAACTCAGAGTTTACAACTTGTAATTATGAGTTCTACGAATACATAAACGCTTTTTACAAAACGGAATCTCATAATAATGCTGATTTCGACATGTGAACGCAACATAAGGGGCCGTTCACACTGCACACATTTTAGCATCTGGCTGTGCTATTTTTAAAAATATATTTTCTATGTAAATATGCGCTTGGCTAGACGGACATCTTTAACCATTGCGCCACGTTTTTTTTAAACACTATGTCAAGTTAAAAAGAACTTATTAAAACACATCTGGACACACCTGCAATTTTTTTCTATTTCTTGCTTTTTTAGTGCAAGAACGCGTTTGTGTGAATGAACAGATTGTCCCGTCCCCAACTCACACCATTGTTTGAGTCATTGTTGATGTGTCGGGCCAAAGTTCCTTTCAAAGCATTTCTTCCACTCGGTGGCCATCTTGGGAATGCTACCAGGTAGCTATTTTCTATGATTACAGGCGGCATAAAAGTGAAGCTCCTATCTACTTGAATAAGTAAAGACCGAAATCTACAAAATGGTTGGTCAAGATTACGATCAAAGAACATATTTCAAATCAGCAGTAAAATCTGACAACAGTGGTATCATAAATTGTGCTTCGTTAGCTCAGATCACAGTAAACACGCTCTTTTTCAGGCCAGTCCAGCTTATGCTCGTTCTCCAATTGACTGACAACCGATATCTGTATGTCTGTAAAGTGATTGGCTCTTTTACCTGGAAGGCCGGACTTATTTTTGTACAACCATCATATAGGGTGTTCCACTGCTCCCCTTCCTTTTAATAGAAGTGCTCCATTTCAGGCTAAACATTCTCTGGTTGGGCTGGACAAGCCGTAAATTTCAGATAAAATGTAGGATGGTAGGGGAAGAGTCATTTATATTCATCATGAGGAAAGCTATACCTGATTGGACGACTCGATAATATTCATCAGGGAAGTGCTAGCTGATTGGTCGGAGAAACTATATCCCAACCCTAACCAATCAAGTAGGGCTTTCCTCATACATATAAATGAGTCTTCCCTCCCATCCTACTTTTCAGAAATTTGGAAAACAGAGGATTTTTTAAATATTGCTACAGAGACACTGTGCTTACAGTTTTCAAGAAAATGAACCTACGAATGGCTTTCTTATGTAGTCATCTCTGCATATTAAAGAGATAGTTCCAAGGGCGTAGCCAGGAAAATACTTTTGGGTGGGCCTAAATAAAAATGGATGGGCCAAGTTTTCGCCAAATTGTCCTTAAAAACAGAGAAGCGGATTCAAACAGTTCTTTCACATTTTCAGAAATGAGAATTTATACTGTTATAGAAAATATTACTGTTTTATAAATATATATTTGAAGTCAAAGAATAATCTCAAATATTCTGGCTACACCACTGGATAGTTCACCCTAAAATTAAAATTCTCTCATGAATTACTTACCCTCCTGGCATCCCAGATGTGTATGACTTTCTTTCATCTGCAGGACACAAATTAGGATTTTTAAAAGAATAGTTCATCTCTGTAGGTCCTCACAATGCAAGTGAATGTGTGCCAAATTTTTAAAGCTCCAAAATCCACATAAAAGGAGGATAAAAGTAATGCATAAGACTCCAGTGGTTAAATCTATGTGTTCAGACACGATATGATAGGTGTGGGTGAGAAACAGATTTGTATATAAAAAAATATATATATATATATATATATATAAATCACAAATTTTCCTCCCAGCCCCATAGGGGGCAACATGCATGAAGAATGTGAATCACCAAAATCACAAGAAGAATGTGAAAGTGAAAGTGGAGATTGACTACACAGGGAGGAGAATTTATTGTAAAAAGGACTTAAATATTGATCTGTTTCTCACCTACACCTATCATATCGCTTCTGAAGACATGTATTTAACCACCAGTTGTCTGGAGTACTTTAATGTTGCCCTTATGTGGATTTTGTAGCTTAAAAATTCTGGCACCCATTCACTTGCATAGTAAGGACCAACAGAGCAGATGTTGGTCCTCTGTTGGTCATCTGGGATGCCAGGAGGGTGAGTAAATCATGAGAGAATTGTAATTTTTGGGTGAACTATTCCTTTAAGCTGGGTTACGATAAAGTATTTTAACACCAAAAAAAGTTTCACACTTCAGCTTTAACAATAAATAATGACTGATTATGTTTAAAATGTCACTCACCACCAAGAGCATCCAACTTTGTTTCTTCAAAGTGCCACAACAGCCAACCAAACCCATAATAAAGAGGAAACAGCCTCCAGCTATGAGCAAGTTGCTGCTCGTAAGCGCCGTGTGGATCATCAAGGCATAGGATTCATCAACTGTTTTCATCAACACCTCAGTTGATTCGCTGCTTATTTTCGACCATATACCCATTCCCGCAGTCCCACCCCCAATCAGCTACAGTGACAGAGAAATTTGTATAAAGTGAAAGGAGTATCGGCTTATACCACTGTATCATCATCAGCAGGGCCGCATTAAGGTACTCTGGGGCCCCTGGGCTAACAGTTTTGCTGGGCCCAGCCAGTCATCCGATGGGGGGGGGCTTAAGCCCAGGTAAGCCCACTCATTAATGCGGCCCTGATCATCAGTAGGCTGGTCAATTATTATATGTATTTAAACAAAAAGAGAAAATCTACTTACAGCAACAAGGCTGAAAAAGCTGGTAACCAGTTTTAAACACTTTGTTCCCTTCATACTGTTGATTTTTGTCTGTTGAAATGAGAGATTTCATGGATACTACAACAAAATAAGGTTTATCAAGACAAACTTTGTATATTGGCTTACTTAAAGCCTTGCCTTAAATTTAGAAGGTTGTATTGGCCTTTTAGGTTCAGTATACATTCTGACCTAAATTCTGACCATTTATCAGTCAATGAAATACAATAAGCAAATGTTTTTATTTCTCTCTATATGTTCTTCTAGTGTGACCTCAATTCCATCCCACTGCTTTTCTAGGGTTACTTCAATTGACCCTTCGCTAAGCCCCACCTTAAAAGCGCTTCTGAACAATCCTGTTTTAGGAACTGTTACTGGGCTGCCATTACTCTGACACTCGTTTGCTATTTCCAATGAGAGCCTATGGGAGTGGTGTGTAGTAGTTTTAAGCGGGATTTTATCAAAATGATCCTCAAAAATTTAAAACACGATGTTGCCGGGTCATTGTAATAGTGACAAAAGGAGAGGACATACGCAGTGTTTTTCTTTCTTTAACAAAACTTTAAATAAATGTTGAGAAGAGCATAATATTGATTAAAGGAATATTCCGGGTTTGTTACAAATTAAGCTCAATTGACAGCATTTGTGGCATAATGCTGATTACCACAAAATATACTTTCGACATCTAAGCATCTAAACCTCATCATTTTGCGGATTAACACCTACAGAAATGTAAAAAATGTACGTGTACTTGATTGAATGGATTAATATTAAATAATTCATAGAATTAATCAGTTCATTACATTTAATTTATAATCAGTTAAATGCCATCACATTATTTTAATGCAGTTGACATTATAATATGACATTTTAATGGTTTCATTCAGTTCTGTGTGATTTTTGCTGCCCTATACAATGTTTTAAAGGATTATATCACTTTAACCAAGACTAACCTTTAAAATGTTAAAATGAATAAAAACTCGTTTAATCATTTATTAAGCATTTAATTTAATTTTTGTTTGCCATGGGACACAAAAGTTTTCAGAATACGCAAATAATAATAATAAAACACAAAAAGCACCATAAAACAATAATAAAATGAATCCATAAATTTGTTAGCTATAATCCAAATCTTCAGACTGCTTTCTGTGAAGAACAGACCCAAATTCAAGCCTTTTATTCAACGATCTCCGTCTCCATCCGCCGCAGCCCAGTTGTAACCGTCAACCCGTGTTGGTTTAGTTTACAAAATTCAAAAGTTGCAGCCTCAAGCATCATGGACATGTTCTTTGCTACTACCTAATAAAAGTTTGCTCGGATTAAACATCTTGACCTAGATTCAACATTCTTCTAGGGTCTGGTATAACATTTCCTGCATGTAAAGGCAACTCTTTTTTAAAGTACTTTCACCTTACAGTATTCAAAATTTGGTAGATATAGAAAGATATACTCACATAGAATGTAAATTGATGAGCAGAGAGATCTGAAGTTTGCTCTTCCTTGCTTGTAATGCCAAAGCTGTTAGCTGTTATTGTTTCCTGTTAGTACTCTAGTGGTTCATTTTATCTAGACAGTTGTCTTACCTTGTCCTTCCTTTACAGAATGTGGCGATACTTTTATGCCTTAACCCTATACACGTGGTACTTCTAGAGGTGTTAAGTGTTCACACCCCACAAAACCACTAACTTAAAAACAAGATTTATACAAAACAAGTACTGTGCACAAAGAGCAAGATCAAATGCCCCAGGAAGTAAGAGCAGAGAGGTGATTAAATGTTACTATTAATGAACTGTGACAGATTGAACATACCAAATTTCTCAACATGTAAATGGGATTTGTGAAATAGCTGGGATTTGTATATGTATACACAAAGACATACTGTGTACATCTCTCTTTGTAAACTTTTGCTGTATGTGTGCTGTGATGTCACACTTTTGTGCATGTAGGCAGTTGCAGCAATTGCAGTACTGGACCAACAGTATGCAGACAAACATTGTGTTTTTGTCTCTCAATGCCTGAGACACATTCAAATGAGTCACTTTAAGAACAAAGGGTAATTATTGAATGTACAGGTGCATCTCAATAAATTAGAATGTCGTGGAAAAGTTCATTTATTTCAGTAATTCAACTCAAATTGTGAAACTTGTGTATTAAATAAATTCAATGCACACAGACTGAAGTAGTTTAAGTCTTTGGTTCTTTTAATTGTGATGATTTTGGCTCACATTTAACAAAAACCCACCAATTCACTATCTCAAAAAATTAGAATATGGTGACATGCCAATCAGCTAATCAACTCAAAACACCTGCAAAGGTTTCCTGAGCCTTCAAAATGGTCTCTCAGTTTGGTTCACTAGGCTACACAATCATGGGGAAGACTGCTGATCTGACAGTTGTCCAGAAGACAATCATTGACACCCTTCACAAGGAGGGTAAGCCACAAACATTCATTGCCAAAGAAGCTGGCTGTTCACAGAGTGCTGTATCCAAGCATGTTAACAGAAAGTTGAGTGGAAGGAAAAAGTGTGGAAGAAAAAGATGCACAACCAACCGAGAGAACCGCAGCCTTATGATTGTCAAGCAAAATCGATTCAAGAATTTGGGTGAACTTCACAAGGAATGGACTGAGGCTGGGGTCAAGGCATCAAGAGCCACCACACACAGACATGTCAAGGAATTTGGCTACAGTTGTCGTATTCCTCTTGTTAAGCCACTCCTGAACCAAAGACAATGTCAGAGGCGTCTTACCTGGGCTAAGGAGAAGAAGAACTGGACTGTTGCCCAGTGGTCCAAAGTCCTCTTTTCAGATGAGAGCAAGTTTTGTATTTCATTTGGAAACCAAGGTCCTAGAGTCTGGAGGAAGGATGGAGAAGCTCATAGCCCAAGTTGCTTGAAGTCCAGTGTTAAGTTTCCACAGTCTGTGATGATTTGGGGTGCAATGTCATCTGCTGGTGTTGGTCCATTGTGTTTTTTGAAAACCAAAGTCACTGCACCTGTTTACCAAGAAATTTTGGAGCACTTCATGCTTCCTTCTGCTGACCAGCTTTTTAAAGATGCTGATTTCATTTTCCAGCAGTATTTGGCACCTGCCCACACTGCCAAAAGCACCAAAAGTTGGTTAAATGACCATGGTGTTGGTGTGCTTGACTGGCCAGCAAACTCACCAGACCTGAACCCCATAGAGAATCTATGGGGTATTGTCAAGAGGAAAATGAGAAACAAGAGACCAAAAAATGCAGATAAGCTGAAGGCCACTGTCAAAGAAACCTGGGCTTCCATACCACCTCAGCAGTGCCACAAACTGATCACCTCCATGCCACGCCGAATTGAGGCAGTAATTAAAGCAAAAGGAGCCCCTACCAAGTATTGAGTACATATACAGTAAATGAACATACTTTCCAGAAGGCCAACAATTCACTAAAAACTTATTTTATATAAAAACTTATGATGTATTCTAATTTTTTGAGATAGTGAATTGGTGGGTTTTTGTTAAATGTGAGCCAAAATCATCACAATTAAAAGAACCAAAGACTTAAACTACTTCAGTCTGTGTGCATTGAATTTATTTAATACACAAGTTTCACAATTTGAGTTGAATTACTGAAATAAATGAACTTTTCCATGACATTCTAATTTATTGAGATGCACCTGTATTTATTGATCAAGCAGGTGTTCATTGGATGTTAATATTTAGTTGTTTATTGGATGTTGCACCTATTCTGTAGATACTAGTTTTCTTACTGGATGGATAAAATGATGGATGATAGATAGTTAAAATGATGGATGGATGATAGATAAAATGATGGATGATATTTAGTTAAAATGATGGATGGATAAAATGATGGATGATAGATAGTTAAAATGATGGATAGTTAAAATGATGGATGGATAGATAGTTAAAATGATAGCTGATAGATGGATAAAATGATGGATGATATTTAGTTAAAATGATGGATGGATAGATGGTTAAAATGATAGATGATAGATGGATAAAATGATGGATGGATGGAAAAATAGATAAAATAATGGATGGACAGATGGATGGATAGATAGATAAAATGATAGATGAATCAAGAGATTTTTTTATTTAGCATTTAGCGTTGTCACAGCATCAAAATGTCAGTAGTTGGTAACGATACCAGTGAAATTTCACGGTTCTCGATACCAATTTCGATACCACAGCAAAAATATGCAAATATGATAATGTGCTATTGAACAAACCAGTTTAGTTATTTTTAATAATTTAAGAATGATTTTAATAATTATAGTTTAATAATTGTTATAGTTGGTGTCTAATTCTTAAAACCTTTAGCAAGTGAAAATAGAACTTTTCAACATGTCATTGCATTTTTTTTTTTTTTGCCAAACATTTATTTAACAGCTGTCTTGGTCGTGAGATGTTACTCAGGCATCTAGATTTTATTTTGAATCATGCTTTTATTATGACATGTGTTTTTTGCCAGAAGCTTCACTATTCCAGATAAACAGTTTGCGACATGGCCCAGTGTGATCATTAACCTAGTTTCCATCCACTTTTTGCGTTGCTTTGTTATCGATAAAGTAAGCTAAACAATAATGTTATTGAATAGGGCTATATGTTAATGTTCCAAAACAGCACATTTTCTCAGAGTATTGTGTATTTATTTTTCATTTAAAACATCTTTGTGCACAGAAATTATATGATTTTTGTATTGTGGGCTAATTCCATGCCTGCCGTCTATTATTTTGAATGGTGTGGAAAAGCAACTTTAATAAATGAACGGATGTCTACCGCGATTAAATTAATCGCAAAGAGTGGCCATTTATTTGTTCTCCGTGCACTTGTCGATGACAGGTGCATGAGAGATATTTGTGTTGGCACTCCTGCAAGTGTCATGAGGCAGATGTGTTTGCAGCATCAGATCTGTGCAGTGCGAGTAATGCTTCACGTACAAGAAATTGGCTTTCAAGGATGTATACCTTGTCGTCATGATTAACACAGGCTAACGATTGGGGTAAATTCTGTAAAGTGACACTACATTTTTGTGTTAATGGCAATTTTATCGATAAAATGTTTCCAAACCAGTTTTTCGCAACATTTGAAGTATCGACATAGTTTACGCGCTAGAGTTAAACAGAAAAATATTATCTCGACACGTGAAGTTTTAGCAATATTTTGCATTTCCATCAGCTATACCGATAATTTTTGATGCGCTACACATTTTGTCGCAAAAAACACTTGGATGGAAACAGTTATTGAAGATTTTAAGTCACTTTTAAGTCACATCTAAAATCTCATCTCTTTACACTGGCCTTTGAGTATGACAAATGAAATGCAAGACATGTGTTTGTATTTTAGACTACTGGTGTTTGTGTATATGGTAATTTTGAAATTTTTTAATGTTTAAAATTTTATAACTCTGTTGTTTTAAATGCTATATAAATAAAGTTGAGTTGAGATTAAAGCGCAAATGCGGTGATTTAACTATATACTGTAAATATGTAGTCTACGTGTAACACACGCTTTAAAGTGGATTAGTGCTCTGCTCTGTCATCTCATACAATGTGAATGATTCTCAATGTCTGTGGCATTTCCAGTCTTTGAGTGGTCGGATTTATACATTGAAGTACGCTACTCATCCACTCATCCATATTGCAGCCTTTAGCAGTTTAATAAATCACACTAGGACATGTCACGATTTTAATTTGATTAATTGTCCATTTCAGTGTAAAAGGAGTAACAGAGCATGAGTTCAAAATAAGCATGTGAGCATTTAAAAGCTGCTGTGTGTCAGTCATACTGCACGCTGGTACCGTATTGAGTCGGTGCTCGGTTCTATCGGTACTGCAGAAACACTACATTATGTTACATCTTTTTTATTTTAGTATCAATTAGGTACCAAAGAAATGGTACTTTGTGACAACACTAGTTACATTTAGTGTCCACAGGTAAGCAAACTTGATGCCACACTTTCAAACAAGTAACAACCAATGAAGTTTGAAAATTGTATTTACTAAATATTTCCAGAACATTTCTTAAACATGTTTTAAACAAAGATTTATCACGTATATTTAAGTAAAACATGATATTACGTCCATTTACAATAATTAAAAACTTTTTAAAGCTACTTCACGCTCAACCCAATGTATTTTATCGGAGTATGGTGTAAACAAACTTTATGAGCATTCAATTAACACTTTGGCATTCTGTATTTCTTATTGCTGCTCTGGATCCAGCTCCATGCAGTGCTTTCCGGCCTTTTTCATTACAACAACATAGTGCAATGCAATAGCAGCCACAAATCACACTAATGGAAACACGTCCCTATTCATTTAATTCCTGAGGGGCCTAAATTGAGATTGTGAGAAGTTAAAGAACTGAACGGTAGTAGGGGCTCATGCTTGATTCTTAATGTTTGGCTGACGTTTCATATTATATATTGGTTGCTCTTATGTGTATGTATGCTTGTAAAAGAGTCCCTCTTCCAGTGTATGTGTGTGTAAGATAGATAGGAATTGTGTTTGTTTGTAGCTGTGTGCATGTGTGTGAATGTTTGCCTTTATGTATGAGTGTTTGTTGAAAAAGGATAATTAACATCCGCAGCCACTTTGTCCATCAGGGGGCGTGACTTGCAGAATCGGCCTTTGTGCTCGGTTAACATGCTGGGGTCTACATCCAATCTTTTGTTAATTTTGTCACAGATTATGTCAACCAGCCGCTCAAACACCTGCTTCACGTTAATGTTGTCCTTAGCACTCGCCTCAAAAAACTGGAAGCCTGCAAAAAAAGAAAGGCAGAAAGAGAGATGAAAATAGAAGGGGAACGATTTCAAAAATATTTATACTAGGGCTGTCAATTAATTTTTTACTGTATTAATTACATGATATGCCAATTAATTAATCAAATTAATCGCAATTAATTGCATATCTAAATGCTTGCTGAGAAAGCCCCTTAAAAAACATTATTTCAATATATAATGTTTAAAGAATTATTAATACAGTAGTTTTAGTTAAATAATACGCATTACATTATTGTAGCAGACGAGTAAAGCATTGATAAGACAATACAAAAAGTGGCTTTAGAAGGCAATATATTGTTTATTTTGATATTATTGAACATTGGCCTATCAACGGCCTACAGTCCACAGCAATCCATTTTGCACTTAAACTCATCAATTTCACGAAGATAGATTTATTATATGGGCTTGTCTAAGGTTCCGTCAATGTACACCTGTGTTAAACAATGAAAGTAGATATAAAGCACTTGAGCAACACATTTGCACTCAGTATTGTAAAATCCTGTATCATTGCATTTCTTCCGGTCATTCTTTTGCTCTGTAACAACGTCTGTATTTCAGAGGAAAATGCAGCATACACACTTAATTCAGGTCTCCATCTAAAAAAAAAAAAAAAGCTTTCGTTTACCCTGAAATTAAAATTCTATCATCATTTACTCTTCCTCATCTTGTTCCAAACCCGTATGACTTTCTTTCTTCTGTGGAAAACAAAAGGAGATACGGGTTTGGAACAACATGAGGGTGAGTAAATGGTGACAGAATTTTCATTTTTGGATTAATTATCCTGTCAGTGTGTGTGGCTAATATTTTTTAATGGCTTGCAACATGCCTAGTTCATTAGCCAGTCTCTGGCCATTCTCTGCGGCCACCAGTCCGTCGTCCTCCAGATCACATTTATTCCCCACCAGGATCACCTGAGCATTGTCCTAAGATTATGTTTTAATCTGAGTTGCCCTAGAAAATACACACACACACACACACACTCTTATTCATCTTTCTTAAATGAATATGATAGTGGTTTTCATAGTGATATTCAAATAATCATTCTCATTAACTTCCATATTTCCATATGCACACGTGTTTTAACACACAAAGCTTTATCTTTAGCCTTTGAGTAACTTCTTTGCAAAGTAGGACTTTTTAAAGGCTATAAACAATTGTACTGTTACAAGGAAGTAAACTCACCAGTCTTGCACGGCAGGAAGCCGTCCTGGTTACTTTCGTAACCTCCGTTCCCTGATGGAGGGAACGAGACGTTGTGTCGCTGTAGTGACACTAAGGGTCACTCTTGGGAGCCCCAAACACCTTTGCTTTTTGGAAAAAAAGGCCAATGAGAATTGGCGAGTGAAATTTGCATGCCACTCCCCTGGACATATGGGTATAAAAGGAGCTGTTATGCTACCACTCATTCAGGTTTTGTGCTGAGGAGCCGAGACCAGGTCCCGGCCATTTCAGCGGGTAGTTCAGTGTTGTGGCAAGAGGGACACAACGTCTCGTTCCCTCCATCAGGGAACGGAGGTTATGAAAGTAACCAGGACGTTCCCTATCTGTCACTCTTTCGACGTTGTCGATGTAGTGACACTAGGGGTCCCTATACAAAACGCCATAACTAGCTGAACTGTGTTGCGTGAACTGGCGGTGTGTGATGGGCAGACTGCTGTGTGCCTTGTAGCCAGCGCACCAGGCCGTCACGTAACCTCCCCCAACGCTCTTATGAGCATCTAACAGTCCTTCAGGAACAAGTCGACTGCCCAACTATAGGGACAGGCTAGCCCAGCCGAGGCCTCTTTTCCTCTCTTTTCTCCCCAAAAAGAGTGGAACTTGTTAACTGACTGGAAGCCATAAGTGTCTGTGTCAGGGGTGTCCCTCCCAAGGGGAAGACACCGCGGAGACCACACCCTGCCCAAAAAGGGGGGGGGGGGTATTTTGAGTGGAATATGTCACATGGTCTTACCGAGTCTTATCAGAAGTATGTCATGTGGAGAGGTCCCATGGTAGGTTCTACCCAAAGGGGGAGAAGTTTCTACAAAGCATGGCGACCAGGGGCAGAGGGGACCTGCACAAGGAAGACGCAGTTTGCTGTCAAGGAAACAATTTTGCGGAAGATATCACATGGGGTCACCTTCGGGGAACCAGCACATGTGGAGCACCTACCTCAGTACAGGGGCTCATTAGCGCACGTACTGGGTCGGTCAGCAAGTTTCTCCACAAACTCAGCTGCCAGAGGGCTAAGGAGGAAAGTCACCCAGGGATCACAGTCTGTGAACACAGTTGGGAGTCAAGAGCGCAAGTCTTCACCTCAAGGGAGGGGAAAGGCGCTATGCGCAAGCGGTACACCCGGCCAGTTGTCCCAGAACTTACCTGCTCCTGCCAGCCAATACACGGGACAAGACCGTTTCAACCCGGAGATTGTAGAACCTTGCAAAGGTGTTGGGTGTTGCCCAGCCCACTGCTCTGCAGATGTCTGCCAAATAGGCACCACTGGCCAGGGCCCAGGAGGCCGCCACACTCCTGGTGGAGTGGGCTCGTAACCCTGCAGGGGGTGGCATGTCCCGAGTCTGATATGCCATCGTGATGGCGTCAATGATCCAGTGGGCGATCCTCTGTTTGGAGACAGCGCTTCCTTTCCGCTGTGCACCAAAGCAAACAAAGAGCTGCTCGGAGCTTCTAAGGCTCTGCGTGTGATCCAAATAGATGTGTAAAGCTCGCACCGGACACAGCAACGCCAGGCTGGGTCTGCCTCCTCCTGGGGCAGCACTTGCAGGTTCACCACCTGATCCCTAAAAGGAGTCGTGGGAACCTTGGGCACATAGCCCGGTCGGGGTCTCAGGATCACGTGAGAGTAACCCGGACCGAACTCCAGGCACGATTCGCTGAAAGAGAACGCCTGCAGGTCCCCTACCCTTTTGATGGAAGTGAGAGCGCAGTCAGGAGGGCAGTCTTCAAAGAGAGTGCCTTAAGCTCAGCTGACTCCAAGGGATCAAAGGGAGCTCCCTGTAGACCCCAAAGGACTACGAAGAGGTCTCATGAGGGGACAAGGTGCGGTCTGGAGGGATTCAACCTCCTAGCACCTCTCAGGAACCTGATGATCAAGTCGTGCTTTCCCATATACTTACCATCTTCTGCATCGTGATGCACCAAAATAGCGGCAACATACACCTTCAGGGTGGAGGGGGACAGCCGCCCCTCCAGCCTCTCCTGCAGGAAGGAAAGCACTGATCCGACTGCGCATCTCTGGGGGTCTTCGCGTCGGGAAGAACACCACTTAGCGAACAGATGCCGCTTCAAGGCATACAGGTGCCTCATTGAGGGAGCCCTAGTCTGAGTGATCGTGTCTACCACCGTGGGGGGCTGTCGCGAGGAGCGTGAGATCCAAGAACCATGTCTGGGTGGGCCAGTAGGGTGCTACTAGGATGACCTGCTCCTCGTCCTCCCTGACCTTGCACAGGGTCTGTGCAAGTAGGCTCACTGGGGGAAACACATACTTGCGTAGTCCAGGGGGTCAGCTGTGTGCCAGCACATCTATACCGAGGGGTGCCTCGGTCAGGGCGTACCAGAGCGGGCAGTGAGAGGATTCCCGGGAAGCAAACAGGTCTACCTGTGCTCGACTGAATCAACTCCAAATCAGCTGGACCACCTGAGGGTGGAGTCTCCACTCTCCCCTGAGGGTAACCTGACGTGACAGCGCGTCCGCTGCGGTGTTGAGGTCGCCCGGGATGTGAGTGGCTCGTAGCGACTTGAGGCGCTGCTAACTCCAGAGGAGGAGATGGCGGGCAAGTTGTGACCTGCAATGGGAGCGTAGACCACCTTGGAGGTTGATGTACACTACCAATGCTGTGTTGTCCATCCGGACCAACACGTGCTTGCCCTGGATCAACGGCCGAAAACCTCCACAGGGCGAGCAGTACTGCCAACAACTCTAGGCACTTGATGTGCCAACGCAGCCGCGGGCCAGTCCAGGAGCCGGCGGCTGAGTGCCCATTGCATACGGCACCCCAGCCCGTCTTGGAGGCGTCTGTTGTAACCACGACACGCCTGGAGACCTGCTCTAGGGGAACACCTGCCCGTAGAAATGCAAGGTCGGTCCACGGGCTGAAGAGGCGGCGACAGATCGGCCTGATGGCCATGTGATGTGTCCCGCGGCACCATGCCCATCTCGGGACTTGAGTCTGAAGCGGTCTCATATGCATGAACCTGAGCGGTGTGGCCGCCGCTGAGGATGCCATATGTCCCAGGAGCCTCTGAAAAATTTCAGTGGAACTACTGCTCTCCTTCTGAATGCCTTCATTTCAGCAGTTCAGCACCGACTGTGCGCGCTCTTTCGTGAGGCGCGCTGTCATCGAGAGTCATCATGGAGTCCAACTCCAGACCGAGAAAAGGGATGCTCTGAACTGGGGAGAGCTTGCTCTTTTCCCAGTTGACCCAATGCCCCAGTCGGCTGAGGTGCTGGAGCACGAGGTCCCTGTGTGTGCACAGCAACTCTCGAGAGTGAGCTAGGATTAGCCAGTCATCGAGATAGTTGAAGATGCGGACGCCCACTTCCCTTAGCGGGGCTAGGGCAGCCTCTGCGACCTTTGTGAAGACGCGAGGGAACAGGGACAGGCCGAAGGGGAGGACCTTGTACTAGTACGCCTGGCCTTCGAAGGCAAACCGCAGGAAGGGCCTGTGTCGAGGTAAGACCGAGACGTGAAAGCACGCGTCCTTCAGGTCTAACGCCGCGAACCAATCTTGATGCCGGACGCTCACTAGAATGCATTTTTGCATCAGCATCTTGAACAGGAGTCTGTGCAAAGCCTGGTTCAGTACTGGTCGCAACCCACTGCCTTTTTTCGGTATGATGAAGGGCTGTAGAACCCTTTCTTCATCTCGGCTGGAAGGACAGGCTCTATCGTACCCTTGCGTAGAAGTGTAGCGATCTCCGCATGCAAGGTAGCGGCATTCTTACCCTTCACCGAGGTGAAGCGGACGCCGCTGAACCTGGCCTGGCAAACTGAATTGCGTAGCTGAGTCGGACGGCCCGGGTCAGCCACCGCGGCGTCCAAACTCCGGGTGAGGGGGACCAAGGGAATGAACACGTCGGACATACCGGTGGGTGGAGCCTCGCGGCGGGGCTCGAGGTGCCATATCGAGGGAATTCGAGCCCCGTGGCCGTGCTGAGTTCAGGGACATCAAAGCACTTACCTGGCTCCTGCCACCCACCATAAAATTGGCCGAGGAGGGGGGAGGAGTCTCGTCCCCATAGTCCACCGGACCCAATCCCGTGTGGGCGTGTTTGTGCCACAGCTGGGCACACAGGGGCGGGGGGACCGCCGCTGGGGCGCCATACCTGCAAAGATGGGACGGTGGACGGTGGTCGTGACGACTGCCGTGCACACCGAACATGTGACCCAGGGAACAAGAAAACTGCTCTTTTGTCGTATTTTTGGGTACCGCAGTCTCTTGGACATGTGGCGAAATGAAATGAAAACAAAACAAAAGATTCTCCTCCCGGCCCTCCACCAGGGGATGGAATGGTCTGCTCACCAGCTCCGGAGAAGCGGGTCTTCTTGCCCCTGGGTCGCCCGTCTCAGGGGCGCTTCGAAGCCTTCCTCGGGTTCTTGGTGGCCGGCCGTGAGACGGTGGCGTCTGCTTCCTGCGCTGGGCTCCACATCGTGGCCGGGCCACGGGGGCGGGCTGCGGCAAAGCCGATGTTGTAGCTGCAGGAGGATGCCCTTGGAAACGAGCAGATGGGGTGCGGGGTCTTGAGCCGCACTGGGGCAGGATGTGCTGTATGGCCTCCGTCTGCTGCTTCACCGCCAAGAACTGCTGGGCAAAGTCCTCGACGGTGTCGCCGAATAGGCCAACCTGGGAGATGGGGGCGTCAAGAAACCATGCCTTGTCAGCCTCACGCATCTCAATCAAGTTGAGCCAAAGGTGGCGCTCCTGGACCACCAGGGTGGACATCACCTGCCCGAGAGTCCGTGCCGTGATCTTAGTCACCCGGAGAGCGAGGTCGGTCGCTGAACGCAGCTCCTGCATCAATCCCGGGTCAGAACTACCCTCTTGCAGTTCTTTTAGCCCCTTGGCTTGGTGTACTTGCAGGACAGCCATGGCATGCAGGGTAGAGGCGGCTTGTCCAGCGGCACTGTAGGCTCTAGCTGTCAGGGATGACGTAAACCTACAGGCCCTGGACGGGAGTTTTGGGCACCCATGCCAGGTGGCGGCGCTCTGCGGACACAGGTGCACTGCGAGCGCCTCATCCATCTGGGGGATCACCAAATACCCCCTGGCCACTCCGCCATCGAGGGTAGTGAGAGCGGGGGAGCTGAAAGACCGGGACCGGGCAGTAAAAGGTGCCTCCCACGATCTTGTCAGCTCCTCATGCACTTCCAGGAAGAAAGGAACGGGGGGCAGGAACCAATCGTTGCTTTCTTACGAATGCAAGCCGCGACCACAACGTTGCCATAGTCATGTTCTCACAGTGAGGACAAGACCCATCCACGAACGATGTCTCCGCGTGGGCAGCGCCCAGACACGAAAGACAGCGATCGTGGCCGTCAGAAGCGGAGAGATATCGACCGCAACCAGGAATAACACACAGACGGAAAGGCATCTTCAAAAAGACGTTCCGTGTGTGCCGCTCTTTTAGAAAGAAAAAATACTTTTTTTTTTAGAATATACTCTTTTAGTTGTTTCTGCTGAAACACCCAGGGGCGTTCTCTGAAAACCACAGATGCAGAGGGGGAGAAGCCGCTGAAATGTGCTCCTTTTATACCCATATGTCCGGGGGAGTGGCATGCAAATTTCACTCGCCAATTGTCATTGGCCCTTTTTCAAAAAAGCAGAGGAGGTGTTTGGGGCTCACAAGAGTGACCCCTAGTGTCACTACATCGACACAATGTAGAGTGAGTGACAGAAAGGGAACCATGGCCCCTCTGTATTATGCTGTGGTTATAGTGCGGTACCTCTCCTGTCCTGCTGTGTCCTGAGAAATGACAAAAACATACACATGCACACAAACACATTAACAAAATTTAATCCCTATGCATTCCACCCACTGCTTTGGCCTTAATTTGTTCTTTGGATCAATAAACACCCAGTCATAAAATATCTTAATATTTTACCATACTCAGGATACTCAGTGGAACAAAAATTTTATTGCATGTAAAAAACAATTTTTTTTAATTAAAATATAAAGAAAAAAAAAAAATACAAAATCAAATAATAAAAAAAACATATTGTTCATAGGGACCAATATTACAATAAATATTTATATTTAAACAGCAATAAAACAATTATTATTTTTATTAATTTTTTTTAATATATTTAAAAATGTCATTGAAATCAAAACTTTCAGCATTGAAATTAACATTTATAACTGATGAACACCATTTTTGCTATTCGAGTTTAAATCAGGGATGCTTTATTAAATTAAAGCAATATTGCTTTAATAAGATAGAAGCCACATCATAATAGACACTAATGTTCAAGAAATACTTACATATATCAACAATAATCAACACTAATGGGAATAAACAATTTTTCATTCAAGTAAAGTTGTTCTTTAGCCTAACTGTAGGCTGTTGCAAAATACAATTGTGCATTTATCACACTGTACAATGCCTTCTACTGTTGCTCATCCAATTAGAGTTTAGAGTCGGAACTATCTGTTTTAATACATCTGTTTTTACACTCCTGTAAAATAACTGCTAAACTAATTCAATGACATGGTGTTTTGTAAATTTCACCTGCAAAATCAAACATATTTGATAATTTCCTAATTTTACATTAGTACATGTTAGGGTTGCATGGCAGACTGGTGCTACGTTAGTATTGCAATACTAAAGCTTCGTAATACTGGTGGTGCCACAATATTTTTTCAACGGCAGAACCGCCAATACAGCAGTACCTTGAGTTACGTTGTATGTGTGGCAGTAAATATTATTTTTGCTAAAACTTTCATATGAATCAGACCTATGTCTGCAATAACATTAAAAATGTAGTTTTTTCGAGTGGCATCCCCTTCACGCAGTGCTCTTTAAGAGTGCAAAATGCTGCTTAGAATTTGCCCCTTATATGGTATTGTTTATTTTTACATTTGTGGTTTTCCTGCACTTCAAACACACACATCAGAATCCCAGCGTTTTAATTTGGTGGTCGAGTCTCCTAATGGATAATATGGATTTAAATAAAACTTTGGTGAGTGAAAAGCTTTTTTAAAAACACTATTCACGTAACGAGATTTGGAATTATTTGGGCTTTTGCCTGACGAGACCGGGAAAACACATCTGCCGTGAATGTCGACAGAGATTACAAGCCAAAGCCGGAAACACCAGCAACCTTATTAAACACCTTCATACACATCCCACTGCTTTTGCAGAATACACATGGGTTAGTGCCACTTAATTTAACCTAAATGCTTTATCTTAACATTTACAAATTTATCAAAAATTGAATGTTGCACTCTTTTATTTTTTTTCCAATTACAAATGCATGGTGGTGGTAACTTCACACTTATGATCAGATTGGTTTGATCACGCCCCTAAGCAGTGCGATCAAACTGGTGTGTGTCTAATATGCATTTGCGCTACCATCACTGTGATTACTTATCAAATATAATGTGAAATATTTACTCTTCCTATGTAAATTACATACAGTAACTTCTCTTCAAATGATGAACTCCTCCCTTAAGTCAACCAAAGACAGTACATCCATGAGTTTATATGTCTATTATCCTATTTGTGTTATGGAAACAGAAACACAAACACCATCTGACTAGTTTACTTCTTAGCCGACAATCTCACAGTAATGTTTTCACTGTGTTGCAATCAAATGTGACTGATCATTAACTAAACATCTCCACTCACTGTAGATAGGAGCAGTACATTTATGCCGCTTGATAGACATAGAAAATAGCTGCTCAGAAGCGTTGCCAAGATGATCATTTCCTTAGATAAGCAGAAAGAGCTGTTGTGCCCTTTCTCAAGGAAGTTTGCAGGTGTGAATTGACACACAACAATAACAACCAAATATAGCTGCAAGCAGCAATGACAGGCCCAAGCACCATGGGTCCATTTCCACCCATTGGCTTTCGGAAAACAATGCAAGGTGGACACATGCATTTGCCATTTGACATTATTCTAAACAATTCTGAAGCAATTTGGGTAAGATAACTATTTTAAAGTCTCTTGTAAGAGCCACACTTCCTGCTGCCCGGTGGTGGTGCTATGTCTGTGACCCAAAACAGTCAAATCCATGTGATTAGCCCCCAACATACATCTCAATTTTGATCTAAATCACACATTGCACACAGAAGATATGAGACACTGCTTGCTTCCCATTTTTTGCCATTAATTTAATGCCTCACTACGGCAACACTGTTCGATATTTCAAAATCTGTTCGCAATTTAGTATCGTCAATGTCTTGGCATGATGTCGCCCACATTTGGTACCTGTAACATGAAATACCTTGGAGGAGTATTTCAAATTCCAGAGCATGCATTTTTCAAACAATCCAAAATGGATGACTTCCTGTTGGGCAGAGCTAATAATTATAAGTCTGAAAGTTGTCCAGCTTGATGAGAACTATATACGTACCAATTTTGGTGACTGAAGGTGAAAATGGGGGAGGTACAGAGGCCGTCTTACATGATCATTTTAAACCTGTTATCTGTCACTGGCCAACAGGTTGGCCATTTGAATGTGGCTATATAACAAATGCTTTGTTTATATGAAAAACTTCATCAATGTTCACAAACTTGGTATCAAATTAAAGCTTAAACTCAACTTTCATCTTCTGAAGTCTATTTTGCAATTAAAACATTATAGTGAAAACATTTTTAAATGTTAAAAGAGTGCATTTTAACAGTACTTATGTTTCATGTTCTCTGCTTATGATCCAATCCAATGACTGAAGAAAAACAGCATGCATTTCATTGTGAGGGTCAACTGATGAAAATGCAACAACCACATCAGATTGGTTAAGTAACATTTTTACCTTCTAGTTGAAGTTCTGTTAATATTTTTGAATCTGTGATTATTTAGCAGCTTTATTCACCTGAAATGTCTGCTCGCATTATGCCAAATGTTTTTATTGGAAGTGCATTATACAGGATAAGCTTTTATATATGTAAATACTGCATGTTTGATGCTATTTGTTAAAATAAATTTATATATAATATAATCTAAATGTGAATCTATCTATCTATCTATCTATCTATCTATCAGGGGTGTAACGGTTCTCGGTAAAAAACCAAACCGCATGGTTCACCACCCACGGTTCAGTAAGCATTTCCTCCGCGGTTCATCTCTGGTTTAATAACGCATCTGGATCATACACTTTGGCAAAGAAAATAAAGTGCCAAATAGACATGCACAGTTGTAACCTCCGCTAATGCATCTGTATGGCTCTGTAGATGCACACTTCGGCTGTGTTTCACATGGGTCAACTTTCTACACGGTGAAGTTGTCCTATTAACTGTAAGTATGTTAAATCAGTTGATGACATCACATTTCTGCACGCATTAGTGTGAAGTTGAAAATGGCATGCTGAGAAAACAAGCTGCAAGATAGAAGCCCCTGTGGCATTCAAGTCTCCTGTCTAGGAACTGCAGTCAATCAAAACAGCGATGGTCAAAAAACATTTACAAAACAGGCACGGTTTGCAGACACAGCTTGACGCAAGTGCCGTATACCTGTAATACATCGATGTTTGATTATTGATTTACGCTGACATCACCTGGGAATATATAGCGTGCGGTGCGCACAGAGCCGCAGGTGAGCCCGAAACTGCCCACAGACACAAACCCTTCCATCTTTAAACAGGCACTTGGTGCTAGTTCGGACAGACATGAAACAAGAACTAAAGTGCTCGGGGTGTTCATTGTCATAGTTATATTGCCCTTACTCCGTTGATGAAGATGTGGGATTTCTGCATATGATTAAAACACTCACGTTGCGTTACGACATCCCTTCTAGCATACATTTTTACAGCAAGTTTATTCATTCTATAGTGATGTTGAATATATGTTAATAATTAGAGCATTTTTTTTTTTTAGTTAAGGACACTAATGAAAATTAACCATGGTTTTATTCAGTACTACTGTAGTAGCCATATAGTAACCATGGTTTTACTATAGTAATATTGTAGTAGCCACGACTGAAGTAACAATGACTGTTGTCACCATTGTTTTCTTGGCAGAAATCATAGTTTTGATACAATTAACCATTGTTTTACACTAGTAATACTGTAGTTTCCATATAGTAACCTTGATTGTACTATAGTATTGTAACCATGACAGTAACTATGTTAATTTTGTGGTTACTATGATTTTACTACAAATACCATGGTTAAACTATGGTTACTGTTGTAAAAACATAGTGATTTGTAGTGAGGGCAAATCTCTTGAAGTGTCAGTGTCTGTTACCAAATAGAATATACACTATATGGCCAAAAGTTTGTGGACACCCCCTTCTAATTAACAAATTTGGTTACTCCATTAAATCCAGTAAAGAAAAATGTTAATGTATCTTTATGTAATGGCTTGGGCTTTGTGTGCTTCCTAATTTGTGGCAACTGTTTGGGGAAAGCCCTTTTCTGTTCCAGCATGACAATGCCCCTGTGAACAAAGTGAGGTCCATAAAGAAATGGTTTACTGTGTCTGGCGTGGAAGAAATTGACTGGCCTGCACAAAGCCCAGACCTGAACCCCACTGATCACTTTTGGGGTGAACTGGAACAACAACTGTAAGTCAGGCCCCATCGACCAACATCAGTTCCAGACCTCACTGATAGCCTTGTGTCTGAATGAGAGCAAATCCCTGCAGCCATGTTACTACATACAGTATAGTGGAAAGCCTTCCCAGAAGAGTGGAAGCTGTTATTACAGCAAAGGGGGAAATTGATGCCTAAGGTTTTGAAATCAAATGTTCAGCAAGCACATATGGTGTCCACAAACTTTTGGCCATATAGTTGTCACATATTCCCTGTTTTTGTGTTGACTTTTATTTTATTTTTATTTAAATTCTTGTTTAGTTCCTGTTTCCTGTTAGTTTGTAGTCCTTTTGTAGTTTCATTTTATCATTGGTTTTCCCCTGATTGTTTTCCCCAGGTGTTCCTCGTTTCCTTGTTTGCCCATGTGTATTTAAACCCTTGTTTCCCCTGGTTTCTTTGTCAGTCTTCATGTGTTATCATGTTCTGTGCTTGGGTTCCCATGTTTTTGTTTAATTTTATTCTGAGTTACTTTGTTTATCTTTGGTTTCCATTAAAAGCTGCATTTAGATCATCATTCCATGTCTGCCTCATCACAATAGTGTATTTATTTGGGATTTGGCTGTAATATTTCTTTTTCTGAACATAAATACCGAACTGTACCGAAACAGTGACCCCAAAATGGTGATACAAACCGAACCATGAGAAATTTGAACCATTACACCTCTACTATCTATCTATATTGTGGCAAGCAGGGCATGGCCGAGCGGCATCAGGGCAGAGCTAGGCCGGAGAGATAAGTGGTAAACAATTTCCACCTGTTTGCACACCGGTCTCGCGTTCCAGGGAGGAGCAGCGGGAGTATTTAAGGAGAGAAGACAGCAGAAGACAGGGAGAGACAGACGCACGGAGCTGTGTGTGACTGTGCCACAGTGACTGCTGAAATGCAAGGCTGTTGAGTGTTGCTGAATGTGATTTTTATTGTGCAGAAAAGCACGTTTATGTTTTGCTGTACACTGAAAAGTGTGCCATTAAAGTCTTATGTGAATTGTTCACCCGGCTCCCGCTTCCTCCATAGGAAAGGCAGAGGTCTGCCATATATAAGAATACATACATACATTGAAAAGAAGAAGAAGAATAAAAATCCTTAGAAGAACAATAGGGCCTTCGCAGTTTCAGTGCTTGGGCCCTAAATATACAGTGACAAAACAAAGAGATTGAAGTTTTACAGACACTCTAAACATGTACAGTGGCCCTAATAAAGTATTTGGACACTTAAGCCACACTCAAAAACGTATGAACGTCTTTGCACTATATTAAAAATCATCAAACCAAAGTCACGTTTATTTTAATTATTTATGCGGCAATCAGGAAAGTTGAGGCCGATATGATCTCAAGATTTTTTTAACACTAAGATCGTCCTAGTTACTTTCATAACCTCCGTTCCCTGATGGAGGGAATGAGATGTTGTGTCGATGTAGTAAAACTAGGGGTCACCCTTGGGAGCCCCGAACACCTCTGATCTTTGATAAAAGGCCAATGGGAATTGCCGAGTGGATTTTGCATGCCACTTCACCGGACATACGGGTATTAAAGAAGCTGGCTCGCAACCACTCATTCAGGTTTTGTGCTGAGGAGCCGAGACAAAGTCCTGGCCATTTCAGCGGGTAGTTCAGTGTTGTGGCAAGAGGGACACAACGTCTCGTTCCCTCCATCAGGGAACGGAGGTTATGAAAGTAACCAGGACGTTCCCTATGTGTCACTCACTCGACATTGTGTTGATGTAGTGACACTAGGGGTCCCTATACAAAACACCACAACTGTTACGTGGACTGGCATTCCGAGACGGGCAGACCGCTGTGTGCCTTGTAGCCAGCGCACCAGGCTGTCATGTAACCTCCCACCTCCTACGAGCGTCAAACGTTCCCCTGTACTTTGGGGATAAGTCGACTGCCCAAAAAATGGGGACAGGCTAGCCCAGCCGTGGCCTCTTCTCCTCTTTTTTCTCCCCAAAAAGAGTGGAAATCATTTACCGACTGGGGCCCATAAGTGTCTGTGTGGGGGGGTGTCACTCCCAAGGGGAAGACACTGCGGGGGGGGGGGTATTTGAGTGGAAATACGTCACATGATCTTACAGAGTTTTGTCAGAAGTATGTCATGTGGAGAAGTCCCATGTTAGGTCCTACCCAAGGGGGGAGGAGCTCTACAGACATGCTGACCACGGTCAGAGGAACCTCTGCCCAAGGAAGACGCAGTTTACCAACAGGGAAACAATTTTGCGGGAGATACATCACACGGGGTTACCTACGGGGAACCAGCGCATGTGGAGCACTGACCCCAGTACAGGGCCTAGTTAGCACACGTACTGGGCTGGCAGCGAGTTTCTCCACAAACCCGCCTGCCACAGGGCTAAGGAGGAAAATCATCCAGGGTCCACAACTTTGTGGACACAACTGGGAGCCAAAGCACACGTCTTCACATGGGGGAGGGGAAAAGCGCTATGCGCAAGTGGTACACCCGGCCAGCTGTCCCAGAACTTACTTGTTCGTACCTGAAAACACACGGGGCAAAACAGGCTCAACCCGAAGATTATAGAATCTCACAAAGGTGTTGGGTGTTGCCCAGCCCGCCGTTCTGCAGATGTCTGCTAAAGAGGCGCCATTAATCAGAGCCCAGAAGGCCACCACACTCCTAGTAGACTGGGCTCGTAGCCCCAAGGGGGGGGCACGTCCTGGGCGTGATATGCCATAGCGATGGCGTCAGTGACCCAGTGGGTGATCCTCTGTTTGGAGACAGCGCTCCCTTTTGAACAGACATCACTTCAAGGCATACAGGTGCCTCGTAGATGAAGCCCTGGCCTGAGTGATCATGTCAACCACTGCCAATGGTAAGCAACTTAAGTCTTCCGCATGCCTTCCAAAGGCAAGACGTGGAGGTTCCAGAGGTCTGGTCGTGGGTGCCAGATGGAGCCCCGTCAGACTGGACAGTCCGCTCTCCGATGCTGCAATCGAGAGCTCATTCACATCTGCCATGAATGTCGACAGAGATTCCAAGCCAAAGCCGGAAACACCAGCAACCTTATTAAACACCTTCATACACGTCTCACTGCTTTTGCAGAATACACATGGGTTAGTGCCACTTAATTTAACCTAAATGCTTTATCTTAACATTTACAGATTTACCATTTCTCTGAAAAATCGAATGTTGCACTCTTTTATTTTTTTTCCAATTACAAATGCATGGTGGTGGTAACTTCGCACTTATGATCAGATTGGTTTGATTACGCCCCTGAGCAGTGCGATCAAACTGGTGTGTGTCTAATATGCATTTGCGCTACCATCACTGTGATTACTTATCAAATATAATGTGAAATATTTACTCTTCCTATGTAAATTACATACAGTAACTTCTCTTCAAATGATGAACTCCTCCCTTAAGTCAACCAAAGACAGTACATCCATGAGTTTATATGTCTATTATCCTATTTGTGTCATGGAAACAGAAACACAAACACCATCTGACTAGTTTACTTCTTAGCCGACAATCTCACAGCAATGTTTTCACTGTGTTGCAATCAAACGTGACTGATCATTAACTAAACATCTCCACTCACTTCGTCAAGGGAAAAGACCCTGTGTTACACACCCATTAAATACACCTTACTCATATGCACACCAAGGATTGGCCCAAGTTGGGTCTTGACAACAGCAAAAGGCCTTTACCAAAACCAAATGTAAACACACTGATGAGCAAAACATTATGACCACTTGCCTAATATGATGTTGGTCCTCCACGTGCTGCCAAAACAGCACCGAACTGCCGAGGCCATGGACTCCACGAGACCTCTGAAGGTGTCCTGTGGTATCTGGCACCAAGATGTTAGCAGCAGATCCTTCAAGTCCAGTAAGTTGCAAGGTGGAGCCGTCGTGGATCGGACTTGTTGGTCTGATCCTGCTGAAAGAGGCCACTGCCATCAGGGAATACCATTGCCATGAAGGAGTGTACCTGATCTGCAACAATGTTTAGAAAGGTGGCACGTGTCAAACTGACATCCACACGAATGGCCGAACCCAGAGTTTCCCAGCAGAACAGTGCCCAGAGCATCACACTCCCTCTACTGGCTTGACGTCTTCCCACAGTGCACACTGCTCCAAGGTCCAGTTTCGAGCTTGCATGCCCATTGTAGGTGCTTTCAACAGAAGACAGGGGTCATCATGGGCACTCTGCGTCTGCGACTATGCAGCCCAATACGCAGCAGGGTGCGATGCACTGTGTTTTGTGACACATTCCTCCCATAACCATCATTAAAATTTTCTGTGACTTGTGCCAAAATAAACCTTCTGTTGGTTCTGACCAGATGGAACAGCCTTCGTTGCCCTCCCTCATTGATGAGCCTTGGTTACCCAACACCCTGTTGCCGGTTTGTCCCTCCTTGGAACACTATCAGTAGGTACTCAGCACTGCTGACCGGGAGCACCTCAAAAGCCTTTTCATTACAGACATGCTCTGATCCAGTAGTCTGGCCATAACAATTTGACCCTTGTCAAAGTCGCTCAGGTCTTCACTCCTGCCCATTTCTCCTGCATGTGCCATGTGACGTGCCCTTGTTAGAAGATGATCAACGTTATTCACTTCACCTGTGAGTGGTCATAATGTTTTGGCTCATCAGTGTATTTCTAATGCAAAAGATCTTAACTGGTGGCTCTGTTCTGATCTGAGCTAAAGAAGGCCAATTTATGATACCGCTGCATTCATATTAGATTGAACTTCTGATTTGAAATACATTCTTTGAACGTAATCTTAAACAAACGCTTTGGAGGTTTCTGTCCGTTTTGGAGATGTCTTTTCCCTTTCAAGTACTGTAGATAGGAGCAGTACATTTATGCCGCTTGATAGACATAGAAAATAGCTGCTCAGAAGCGTTGCCAAGATGATCATTTCCTTTGATAAGCAGAAATAGCTGTTGTGCCCTTTCTCAAGACGTTTGCGGGTGTGAATTGACACAACAATAATAACCAAATATAGCTGCAAGCAGCAATGACGGGCCCAAGCACCATGGGTCCATTTCCACCCACTGGCTTTCGGAAAACAATGCAAGGTGGACACATGCATTTGCCATTATTCTAAACAATTCAGTATCAATATCGGGTGTAACGGTTCTCGGTAAAAAACCAAACCGCATGGTTCACCACCCACGGTTCGGTAAGCATTTGCTCCGCGGTTCATCTCTAGTTTAATAACGCATCTGGATCATACACTTTGGCAAAGAAAATAAAGTGCCAAATAGACATGCACAGTTGTAACCTCCGCTAATGCATCTGTATGGCTCTGTAGATGCACACTTCGGCTGTGTTTCACATGGGTCAACTTTCTACATGGTGAAGTTGTCCTATTAACTGTATGTATGTTAAATCAGTTGATGACATCACAGTTCTGCATGCATTAGTGTGAAGTTGAAAATGGCATGCTGAGAAAACAAGACGCAAGATAGAAGCCCCTGTGGCATTCAAGTCTCCTGTCTAGGAACTGCAGTCAATCAAAACAGCGATGGTCAAAAAACATTTACAAAACAGGCACGGTTTGCAGACATAGCTTGACGCAAGTGCCGTATACCTATAATACATCGATGTTTGATTATTGATTTACGCTGACATCACCTGGGAATATATAGCGTGCGGTGCGCACAGAGCCGCAGGTGAGCCCGAAACTGCCCACAGACACAAACCCTTCCATCTTTAAACAGGCACTTGGTGCTAGTTCGGACAGACATGAAACAAGAACTAAAGTGCTCGGGGTGTTCATTGTCATAGTTATATTGCCCTTACTCCGTTGATGAAGATGTGGGATTTCTGCATATGATTAAAACACTCATGTTGCGTTACGACATCCCTTCTAGCACACATTTTTACAGCAAGTTTATTCATTCTATAGTGATGTTGAATATATGTTAATAATTAGAGCATTTTTTTTTTTTTTAGTTAAGGACACTAATGAAAATTAACCATGGTTTTATTCAGTAATACTGTAGTAGCCATATAGTAACCATGGTTTTACTATAGTAATATTGTAGTAGCCACGACTGAAGTAACAATGACTGTTGTCACCATTGTTTTCTTGGCAGAAATCATAGTTTTGATACAATTAACCATTGTTTTACACTAGTAATACTGTAGTTTCCATATAGTAACCTTGATTGTACTATAGTATTGTAACCATGACAGTAACTATGTTAATTTTGTGGTTACTATGATTTTACTACAAATACCATGGTTAAACTATGGTTACTGTTGTAAAAACATAGTGATTTGTAGTGAGGGCAAATCTCTTGAAGTGTCAGTGTCTGTTACCAAATAGAATATACACTATATGGCCAAAAGTTTGTGGACACCCCCTTCTAATTAACAAATTTGGTTACTCCATTAAATCCAGTAAAGAAAAATGTTAATGTATCTTTATGTAATGGCTTGGGCTTTGTGTGCTTCCTAATTTGTGGCAACTGTTTGGGGAAAGCCCTTTTCTGTTCCAGCATGACAATGCCCCTGTGAACAAAGTGAGGTCCATAAAGAAATGGTTTACTGTGTCTGGCGTGGAAGAAATTGACTGGCCTGCACAAAGCCCAGACCTGAACCCCACTGATCACTTTTGGGGTGAACTGGAACAACAACTGTAAGTCAGGCCCCATCGACCAACATCAGTTCCAGACCTCACTGATAGCCTTGTGTCTGAATGAGAGCAAATCCCTGTAGCCATGTTACTACATACAGTATAGTGGAAAGCCTTCCCAGAAGAGTGGAAGCTGTTATTACAGCAAAGGGGGAAATTGATGCCTAAGGTTTTGAAATCAAATGTTCAGCAAGCACATATGGTGTCCACAAACTTTTGGCCATATAGTTGTCACATATTCCCTGTTTTTGTGTTGACTTTTATTTTATTTTTATTTAAATTCTTGTTTAGTTCCTGTTTCCTGTTAGTTTGTAGTCCTTTTGTAGTTTCATTTTATCATTGGTTTTCCCCTGATTGTTTTCCCCAGGTGTTCCTCGTTTCCTTGTTTGCCCATGTGTATTTAAACCCTTATTTCCCCTGGTTTCTTTGTCAGTCTTCACGTGTTATGTTCTGTGCTTGGGTTCCCATGTTTTTGTTTAATTTTATTCTGAGTTACTTTGTTTATCTTTGGTTTCCATTAAAAGCTGCATTTAGATCCTCATTCCACATCTGCCTCATCACAATAGTGTATTTATTTGGGATTTGGCTGTAATATTTCTTTTTCTGAACATAACAAATACCGAACCGTACCGAAACAGTGACCCCAAAATTGTGATACAAACCGAACCGTGAGAGATTTGAACCATTACACCTCTACTATCTATCTATCTACTATCTATCTATATTGTGGCAAGCAGGGCATGGCCGAGCGGCATCAGGGCAGAGCTAGGCCGTAGATATAAGTGGTAAACAATTTCCACCTGTTTGCACACCGGTCTCGCGTTCCAGGGAGGAGCAGCGGGAGAATTTAAGGAGAGAAGACAGCAGAAGACAGGGAGAGACAGACACACGGAGCTGTGTGTGACTGTGCCACAGTGACTGCTGAAAAGCAAGGCTGTTGAGTGTTGCTGAATGTGACTTTTATTGTGCAGAAAAGCATGTTTATGTTTTGCTGTACACTGAAAAGTGTGCCATTAAAGTCTTATGTGAATTGTTCACCCGGCTCCCGCTTCCTCCATAGGAAAGGCAGAGGTCTGCCATATATATATATATATATATATATATATAAGAATACATACATACATTGAAAAGAAGAAGAAGAATAAAAATCCTTAGAAGAACAATAGGGCCTTCGCACTTTCAGTGCTTGGGCCCAAAACATACAGAGACAAAACAAAGAGATTGAAGTTTTACAGACACTCTAAACATGTACAGTGGCCCTAATAAAGTATTTGGACACTTAAGCCACACTCAAAAACGTATGAACGTCTTTGCACTATATTAAAAATCATCAAACCAAAGTCACGTTTATTTTAATTATTTATGCGGCAATCAGGAAAGTTGAGGCCGATACGATCTCAAGATTTTTTTAACACTAAGATCGTCCTAGTTACTTTCATAACCTCCGTTCCCTGACGGAGGGAACGAGATGTTGTGTCGATGTAGTAAAACTAGGGGTCATCCTTGGGAGCCCCGAACACCTCTGATCTTTGATAAAAGGCCAATGGGAATTGCCGAGTGGATTTTGCATGCCACTTCACCGGACATACGGGTATTAAAGAAGCTGGCTCGCAACCACTCATTCAGGTTTTGTGCTGAGGAGCCGAGACAAGGTCCCGGCCATTTCAGCGGGTAGTTCAGTGTTGTGGCAAGAGGGACACAACGTCCGAGACGGGCAGAACGCTGTGTGCCTTGTAGCCAGCGCACCAGGCTGTCATGTAACCTCCCACCTCCTACGAGCGTCAAACGTTCCCCTGTACTTTGGGGATAAGTCGACTGCCCAAAAAATGGGGACAGGCTAGCCGAGCTGTGGCCTCTTCTCCTCTTTTTTCTCCCCAAAAAGAGTGGAAATCATTTACCGACTGGGGGCCATAAGTGTCTGTGTCGGGGGGGTGTCACTCCCAAGGGGAAGACACTGTGGAGAGCACACCCCACCCGGGAAATACGTCACATGATCTTACCGAGTTTTGTCGGAAGTATGTCATGTGGAGAAGTCCCGTGGTAGGTCCTACCCAAGGGGGGAGGAGCTCTACAGACATGCTGACCAGGGGCAGAGGAACCTCTGCCCAAGGAAGACGCAGTTTACCAACAGGGAAACAATTTTGCGGAAGATACATCACACAGGGTTTCCTACGGGGAACCAGTGCATGTGGAGCACCAACCCCAGTACAGGGCCGGCAGCGAGTTTCTCCACAAACCCGCCTGCCACAGGGCTAAGGAGGAAAGTCATCCAGGGTCCACAACTTTGTGGATACAACTGGGAGCCAAAGCACACTTCTTCACCTGGGGGAGGGGAAAAGCGCTATGCGCAAGCGGTACACCTGGCCAGCTGTCCTGGAACTTACTTGTTCGTACCTGAAAACACACGGGGCAAAACAGGCTCAACCCGAAGATTATAGAATCTCACAAAAGCGTTGGGTGTTGCCCAGCCTGCCGTTCTGCAGATGTCTGCTAAAGAGGCGCCATTAGTCAGAGCCCAGAAGGCCGCCACACTCCTAGTAGAGTGGGCTCGTAGCCCCAAGGGGGGCGGCACGTCCTGGGCATGATATGCCATAGTGATGGCGTCAATGACCCAGTGGGCGATCCTCTGTTTGGAGACAGCGCTCCTTTTTGAACAGACGTCACTTCAAGGCATACAGGCGCCTCGTAGATGGAGCCCTGGCCTGAGTGATCATGTCAACCACCGCCAATGGTAGGCAACTTAAGTCTTCCGCATCCCTTCCAAAGGCAAGACGTGGAGGTTCCAGAGGTCTGGTCGTGGGTGCCAGATGGTGCCCCGTCAGACTGGACAGCCTGCTCTCTGATGCTACAATCGAGAGTTCATCCACTTCGCGAGCTCCGAAACGAGATCGCGAATTCGCCCTGAGATGAGCCGACGGTCTCATCCCAGCGGGGCAAACGAGCGTACTGGGGAATGGGAGGTCCGTGGGGAGTTACCCGGCGGAGTGGCTCCCATTGGGGTCCCCAAATCGCCCCAGTGCTAACCGACGCGGCCTCAAACCCGTAGGTAGAAGGACCAAGGCGGGGAGCCGCTGGGGTGGTCTTTCCCTCTAACAAAGGAAAAACCGTGACCGCAATGTTACCATGGTCATGCTCTTGCAGTGAGAACGTGACTCATCCACGAACGCTGTCTCCGCGTGGGTAGCGCCCAAGCACATAAGACCGAGATCGTGGCCATCGGAAGCGGAGAGGTAACGACCGCAACCAGGAAATACACACAAATGGAGAGGCATCTTTAAAAAGATGCTCTCCATTTATGCCACTCTTTTAGAAGGGAAAATACACTCTTTCAGTAGGAAGAATATACTCTTTTAGCTGCTAAAAAGCCCAGGGGCGTTCTCTGCACTTCACCAGTGCAAGAGGGGGAGAAGCAGCTGTAATGCGCCGTAAATCTAACAGCTTTTCGAGGTGAATGGATCGGCAAAGTAATTCAGCTTGCTGAACACAACCGCTCGGCTCCGAAGAGAAAATCTGAATGAGTGGTTGCGAGCCAGCTCCTTTTATACCCGTATGTCCGGGGTAGTGGCATGCAAATTCAGCTCGCCAATTCCCATTTGCCTTTTTTCAAAGATCAGATGTGTTCGGGGCTCCCAAGGGCGACCCCTAGTGTCACTACATCGACATAACGTCGAGTGAGTGACGGATAGGGAACGGCCGATACCGATGTTTTAAAAAGTGCTCTTTGCCATAATTTTGCAATTTATATTGTGCAGTTATATGTTTATGCCCCACACAGTAAAATTATGGTAACACTTTACAAAAAGGTTCCATTTGTTAACATTATTTAACAACATTACTGTAGTTAACATGAACTAATGAACTTAATGTTAGTTACAACATATACTGTTACATTTTTTTAAATCAAATTTTGTATTCATTAACATTAGTTAATGCACTATGAACTAACATAAACTAACAATGAACAATTGTAATTTTATTAACTAACATTATAATTAAGGCTGTAAAAATATATTGTTCATTGTTTGTTCATGATACCTAACGCATTAACTAATGTTAACAAATGGAACCTTTTTATAAAGTTACTATAAAGCAAAACTGTGAATTGCTAAAATTTATTTGTTTTGAAACAGTTATGAATAGTTCTGTTGTCAATATCAAAAGGTCATTGTGACATACTGATAAGCAGTAAAAAACATGAGCATCACACACAGCAGAAATATATTTAAAAATAAGAAAAATATATCCAATACAAGCTCTAAAACTGCTCCAGTGAGAAATCATTAATATCTATGATTTGTCTACTGTCTTTGGCATTTTGCTGTAACACAAATCATTAAGCAAATACGTAAAGTGTAATTTCTGTGATTAGTGGTAATGTGACCAACATTTATCTGATTTAAATTGTGATCCTCACAGAATGAGATATTGAGAGCACCTAGAGAGCATGTACGCTTTGACTGAAACATTTCACAAGAAGCAAATAAAATAATAGATATACTGTTCAAAATTAAGAATAAAGTGGCACATAACTGCTGGTCAGATTCCCAAAGCCAAATCCACACCTTAACGAGAAGTGAAATGTAAAAAATCTGACTCTAGATTAGTGTTTGCAGATAACATCTTCGACATCGCTTGCTGCATTCATGCGCAGAGAAAAAAGCTATAAATAACTGAACATTAGAAAAAAAAACGTTTCTTAAAGGCAGTGTAATATATGAATTAAATAATTTGTATTTGTTTTAGAACCATTAAACATGATTTCATCTAATATATATATATATTGGACAAAATCTCACTTTATGCAGGACAAATATTTTTTATTTGTTAAATCCACAGTTAAACCATTATAAACATATAAAGAGAGCATGCACAACACATGATCTTTTGATGCATATAAAGTCCAGATTCACTTTATAATGCTTTAAAAATATCAAGGAAAACAAAGAGGGCACATGGTATCTACTAATTTAATAATTATTATATAAATAACCACAATCCTTTAGATTGCATATGATTGGTACATATAAAATTGTAGGGAATATTAATACAGCAACAACACTGAAAAAGAGAAAAACATTCACTTCTCTTTTCTGGATAACTTAATACACCCTTTAAAACTGAACACAAAATTAGGATGAGAAATTACTCATTTTAATTTACAGACCCAAGTCCGATAGCATTAAATCAGAAACCTATTAATGTATCAAATCTACAATATAATCATTCCGTGGAGACAACTGAAAAACAATTATGAATTTCACTTTTCCCTGCAATATTTTTCCTGGTACCAGTCCATGTTTTCATTATTGCCATAAATGACTCGAACAAACTTTAAAGTTGAAAAGACTGTGTTTTTCTGGGTTGGTTGTATCACTCGGGTCCAGTTTAAACTGAAAAGCGCAAATTTGCGCATATGCGAGTGCCAACGCACATATGTTTTATTACTTGTAGAGGCATGTTTGATGACTTGCTTAAAGTAAATAATGGTAATTTAGAACTGAAATTTTTTTTAGGCATTATTTGAAGATGTTCAATGACATATGTGTTAACAGAGAAATATTTGACTGATTACAAATGATAACGAAGATCTGGTAGACCTGAATATCTAACAGCAGTTGTAAACCAGTCCAAAATAAACAGCGAGATTTTATATACAAAAGTATTGCCTGACCGATATATCGGTCGGCCGATATTAGCCTTTCACTGATATATCGGTAAAATATACGCCGATATGAAAACTTTTTTCAGAACATTTAATGCAGAAAACAATGCTTTAGAATTGGTGTCATAGCGTAGTTGGTCCAGCAGAGTGCGCTCCGACTCTATTGTTTACAGAGCTGACTCTGAGCTGACGGTGGTTCTGCAGACAGGGCGGGGTTAAACGGTGCGGATTTGAGCGATCTCTTCTTGTTAAATTGCTAACTAGTTTGTGAAATACATACTGGAAAGTTAATAAAAAAATGACCCCATTATTTTATATAACTAATATAACGTTAACCCTGTCCCTGACAACCATGTCACTCATGTTGATCACATCTGTTTGCTGTTAGCCAGCTATAGTTTGTCAGTGCAGTCAGTAATGTAGCAGATTGAAAGGTAAACATCAGAGCATCTTTTTGCAGCTCAGCAGACAACAGTGCGGTGGTGGATTGTGTCTGAGTGTTGATTTCACGCTTCGCTGTTACCTAGTTGGTGAGACACAATGCTGGTCTGTCTTTTACTCTCCGTAGCAACGAGCTTACAGCTAACTAGCTAACCACATAGCTGCTTTCATACCTTGTCAGCGTGTAAACATGTATTCACCAAACTGTTTTGTTCAGGATTCACAGTTTGGTACCCCATTCAACCGAACAATTCCAGTCATTGCATTTATAAAATGTAATATTTAAAAGTCTGGTTTCCCAGACATTAAAATAGGATGCGTAATAAAAGTAGATTTAATAAATAGTATATTTGCCCTGTGTAATTAAGAAATATATAGGAATTGTATCTAAAATAAATGAGGGGTGATAAATACAACAGGCTGGAAAAATAGACATTTATTTGTTTTAATATCCTATATATATTTTGAATGTGTTGAAACTTGACACCAGGCGACGCACCCTAAAAACGGCACCATTAGATCGGTTTCATGCTGAAGAGCCGCTTAAAAGTAAGTTTTTTCTCTCTCTCTCATAAATGTAAATGAGTGTAAATGCCAACATCATCATATGTCGAAAGGACTGATGCCTGTCAACCAAAACATGAGCTCACTGATGTCATTAAATATCAGTCTGCTTTTTTATTCCATCCATTACTCCTGGTCACAGGCTGCCGTATATATTTAGTTTATATGTAGGGTTACGTCCTACATGAATTTAATGTTGCAACGCTCAAATATTTAGTAGAGCGTAAATTGTGACTTAGTGCCCATTTACGCCACAACTAGGCTAAGTTGTAACGTACAGCTGGTGCAACCGGCCCCTGATGTTTATTTAGCTATTTATTTTATTTTTATTTATTCTTTATTTAAATGGTCAGCCACTGACTGATACTAAACAGTACTGATGTTTATTTAGCTATTTATTTTAATTGAATTTATTCTTTATTTAAATGGTCAGCAACTGACTTATACTAACAGTACTGATGTTTATTTAGCTATTTATTTTATTTATTCTTTATTTTAATGGTCAGCATTTGACTGATACTAAACAGTACTGATGTTTATTAAGCTATTTATTGTATTTTTATTTATTCTTTATTTTCTCAGTGTTCATTTCTAGAATTTGTTGACAATGTATAATGATAATGTCAAATGTTCTTTGATAAAAATATTTATCAATATTGGCAGTGTTCAAGCCCCAGCACTGCCAAGATGCCACTGTTGGGCCCTTGAGCAAGGCCCTTGACCCTATCTGCTCCAGGGGCGCTGTATCATGGCTGACCCTGCACTCTGACACCAGCTTAGCTGGGATATGTGAAAAAAAGGATTTCACTGTATATGTGCAAATGTATAATGTGTGATAAAAAAATATATAATTATAATTAATTGATAATGTCAAATGTTCTTTGATAAAAATATTTGTTTAAGAAAGCAGCCTTCTGAGTACCTTTGCATAGTCATATTGGTGCAAAATCAGTGCACAATCCACATAGAAAAGGTCTGTTTTCATTCCAGCTCAAAAATGTGCTATATCGGTCACCATAAATTTTCCCTCTCTAAAATCGGTATCGGTCGGGCTCTATGCAAAAGCACAACAATACAATCACATAATTTCAGATGTGTACATTACTAATCATTTGATAATTTATTAAATGTCAGCCTATAGTCTATATTTCACCCAGATGGGCACCTCAGCCCATGTGGGCAAAGGGCAGTTGCTCGGGCCACTGTAGCTACCCCCTGTGTACATGCTTGGAACCTAGTATACTACAGAGAAATTTACTGATGGAGCGGGATTTGAGTGAATGCTTTTTTTACCGGTAAGCGTGAGCGGTACTTGAGCAGAGTGTCCGCTTGGGCCGTGAGCGGCTGAGTGGAGCGCACAAGCATGGAGTGGGTTATTGAGCGGAGTGTCACACAGCTCACATGCTCTGCTTCAAAGTGAGGATTTCTTTAAAAAAATGATGACATTAATTGATTAATGAAAACTATTTATGTCATACAAAGTCCAGTAAACAGAAAAAAAAGCTAAATCAATATTTGTTGTGAACAATTTTGCCTTCAAAACAGCACCAATTCTCCTTACACCTGGACACAGTTTTTTTTGGTTGTTGGCAGATAGGATGTTCCAAGCGTCTTGAAGAATTCGCCACAGTTCTTTTATTTATTCAGGCTGTCTCAGTTGCTTCTGTCTCTTCATGTAATCTCAGACTGACACGATGTTCAGTGGGGGGCTCTGTGAGGGCCATGACATCTGTTGCAGGGCTCCCTGTTCTTCTATTCTATTCTATTTGCAAAAGGGATGTTTGGGAGTCTAACATTTATATTTCCTGTTGACACACTAAAGTAGCAGATATACAGAGGTGCAAAAACCATATACAGTTGTGCTCAAATGTTTGCATACCCTGGCAGAAATTGTGAAATTTTGGCATTGATTTTGAAAATATGACTGACCATTCTTTTATTTAAGGATAGTGATTATATGAAGCAATTTATCATCACATAGTTGTTTGGCTCCTTTTTAAATCATAATGATAAAAGAAATCACCCAAATGACCCTTATCAAAATTTTACATACCCTTGAATGTTTGGCCTTGTTACAGACACTCAGGTGACACACACAGGTTTGAATGGCAATTAAAGGTTAATTTCCCACACCTGTGGCTTTTTAAATTGCAATTAGTGTCTGTGTATAAATAGTCAATGAGTGTGTTAGCTCTCATGTGGATGCACTGAGCAGGCTAGATACTGAGCCATGGGGAGCAGAAAAGAACTGTCAAAAGACCTGCGTAACAAGGTAATGGAACTTTATAAAGATGGAAAAGGATATAAAAAGATATCCAAAGCCTTGAAAATGTCAGTCAGTACTGTTCAATCACTTATTAAGAAGTGGAAAATTCGGGGATTTCTTGATACCAAGCCAAGGTCAGGCAGACCAAGAAAGATTTCAGCCACAACTGCCAGAAGAATTGTTCAGGATACAAAGAAAAACCCACAGGTAACCTCAGGAGAAATACAGGCTGCTCTGGAAAAAGACGGTGTGGTTGTTTCAAGGAGCACAATACGACGATACTTGAACAAAAATGAGCTGCATGGTCGAGTTGCCAAAAAGAAGCCCTAAGAAATTACACACTGTAATTTGGAGTGATGAGACCAAAATAGAGCTTTATGGTCACAACCATAAGTGCTATGTTTGGAGAGGGGTCAACAAGGCCTATAGTGAAAAGAATACCATTCCCACTCTGAAGCATGGTGGTGGCTCACTGATGTTTTGGGGGTGTGTGAGCTCTAAAGGCACGGGGAATCTTGTAAAATTGATGGCAAGATGAATGCAGCATGTTATCAGAAAATACTGGCAGACAATTTGCATTCTTCTGCACAAAAGCTGCGCATGGGACGCTCTTGGACTTTCCAGCATGACAATGACCCTAAGCACAAGGCCAAGTTGACCCTCCAGTGGTTACAGCAGAAAAAGGTGAAGGTTCTGGAGTGGCCATCACAGTCTCCTGACCATAATATCATTGAGCCACTCTGGGGAGATCTCAAACGTGCGCTTCATGCAATACGACCAAAGACTTTGCATGACCTGGAGGCATTTTGCCAAGACGAATGGGAAGCTATACCACCTGCAAGAATTTGGGGCCTCATTGACAACTATTATAAAAGACTGCACGCTGTCATTGATGCTAAAGGGGGCAATACACAGTATTAAGAACTAAGGCTATGAAGACTTTTGAACAGGGGTCATTAAATTTTTTTTCTTTGTTGCCATATTTTGTTTTATGATTGTGCCATTCTGTTATAACCTACAGTTGAATATGAATCCCATAAGTGTTTTGCCTGCTCACTCATGTTTTCTTTAAAAATGGTACATATATTACCAATTCTCCAAGGGTATGCAAACTTTTGAGCACAACTGTATGCCAGGTATGCAATAGGGATGCACCTGGATCGGTACTTACATTTTCAGACAGATCGGGTATCGGTCCAATGAGCCCGATCCAAATCCGATACTGTGTTAGTCATGTTCATTACTGTCAAGCTCCAAAAAATACATTAAAAAAAACCCCCCACCATTAAAGCAGTTCATATGACTCGTGCATTTTATTCAAAGCCACCTGAAGATGTGTGATAGCTCTGTGAATCACAAAAGGCTGTGTTTAATAAGTACATATATAGTTTGCACTTGCAGCGCCAGCGCATTAGAGAATGGCACTGCTCTGCTGACACACACACACACACACACATAAGCACGATGCACAGGCTGGTGAGGCACTAGCAGCTATTTTCAGCTTTCACGCTGTGCGCAATACTTGAGTGCTACTCACGAGCAACATCTCAGATTTAGATGCTCAATAGTTCGGTTCACTTATAATATGCATTTAGAACGGCACCGGAGTTGCATTTGACAAGAATTTGAATGAGAAGCGAATTCAACTACTGTGAACTGGCCTACAAACAGAGACAGGACTTACTGGAGAGTTTAGAATGTCAAAATAAAAGCCTGAGGGTTTTAAAGTTAAAGGTACATGATTGAAATATATTACTGTTGTATTTAAAATTCTAAATAATAATAATAATAATAAGTAATCATTCTAATAATAATAAAGGCTGTGGCTAAGGTGGTAGAGCAGGTTGTCCACTAATCACAGGGTTAGTGGTTTGATACCTGGCCCACATGACTCCACATGCCGAAGTGTCCTTGGGCAAGACGCTGAACCCCAAGTTGCTCCCAATGGCAGGCTAGTGCCTTGCATGGCAGTTCTGCTGTCATTGGTGTGTGTGTGTGAATGAGACACAGTGTAAAGTGCTTTGTAGAACTACTAAGGTTAAAAGGCGCTATATAAGTGCCATTATTTATTTACAAACTGTGTGAATGAAAAGTGAACTGATGTCTTACAACTAAATTGAACAAAAAAGAAATATGAATTCTTTAAAGTCCAGATACAAGTTAACATTTTTTGGCAAAGAAAAATGGCTTCTTTTCTACTGAAGACTTGTAGACTGGAATTACTGTTGATTTTTTTGGTACATTATCCAGTAGAATAGTTTAAAATAAAGTTTTTCTTAATAAGCTATACATTTATATTGAAATAATGTGTAGTTAGGGTTTTGTGTTTCTTTACATATTAAAGAGTACCCATAATTAGTTTCACACAATAATGTAAAGATATTCTAAACTGATTATGCAAAAAACACTGGTATCGGATCGGAATCGGCCGATACTTAGATTTCAGATATCGGAATCGGATCGGAAGAGAAAAAGTGGTGTTGGTGTATCCCTAATATGCAATGCATAGGGGTGCCAGCGGCTCACTAAAGGTGGTGCAATCAGCCTCCTTATCCCCTCCAACATCACCAGGATATGACACACCTTACACATATGAATGAACAATGCTGTGGTGCCAAAGTGGTCTTTGCAATTTAAAATAAAACGACATGTCCCATGATATAATTTATAAATTACATGTTTCCGATTAATAACCAACCAGCTACCCACACCCTGAATTACATCTACAGGCACGTGTATGTGTCAAACACAACGCCAAAAGCAATCAATAAGCTAAACACTTTCAAATATCTTATCACAATATCGCATGTTATCAATAACTGAAGTGCAGTGGTGAAAATAAACGGAATAAGCGGCTCCATCCAGTAATGCTGTTAATCTTTCTCAAACATGTCTCTACCGTAAACGACAAAAGAAGAATCTGCATCCTTAGAGCACAAACTTAATATGTTGACTAACCTTATCCAGCTCTTTCTGGTGTTTACTTATTGTATAAAGTTGACGTTGCTCTGTTCCTCAGCTGGTTTCTTCGGACATCCATTGCCCTCGTCCGCATTATCCGCTGCTGTGATCAGATTCACTTTCACTTTTCCCGCAAAACACACTGGGAAAAGGTACACACACATTATCTGTTTAAAAACCGACCATTCCCTTTTCTTAGATTGACGTTGCAAAATAGGAGCCTTGATGTCTCACGCCTGCAACCATCTGGTTTTCGACCAGTTTTTATTTGAAACTCGGCGAGTGCTGTTTCCAGATCAGTCAGCGGCCCTGGCGAGGTTCCAGCATGCACTTACAGAGTAACCAATCGACAGGTCCTCTGTCAGCCAGCTGCCATTGAGTGCAATATAATCGGGTGCATACGGGTAATTCTAGGAAAAGTCGAGTGCTTTTTAAAAAGGTGACAAAGTACATTTGAGTAAGATTTTATAATTCTATTAGACAAACAACACGTTTTAGTGTTAATAAATTGTGTCTCAAGCTGCTGTAATAGACCTTATTCAGAAGTCTGTTTCACAAAGAACAATCCGAAACATTTAAAAAAATAGTACAACCCACTGAAGAGACCCTAAAGGCCAAAGTATACTTTGGTTATCTGATTGGAATGCGCACAGTATGTGTGATGCCAGGGCCGCTTCTAGGCATGGGCGAACTAGGCCGTTGCCCAGGGCATCACATGCTGTGGGGGCGCCAAAGAGGAGGGTCCCCCCCCCCACCACCAGGGGCTCAAATAGGGATCTTTCCTAGGGCGCCAGAATTGCCTAAAATGGCCCTGTTAAATGCAAATTTTATCATCAGCACAGTCTGCATGGACAGTCCGCATGCTGCACAGATTTTCTTGACCGCGGACAGTCCTTGTCTGTGCGCATCGTCAGCAGATGAGCTTGCCGTTGACTGTACTAAAAGAGTATCCCAAAACAGTTGTAGTGCGCTGTCAAAGGCGTTTGTATTCGCTTGCGTTCAAACTGGTATAATTTAAAAGGCAACATGGTCAACCGATCGGATCTGTGAAAAACGTAGTATACCTGGACCTTAAAAATGAAAGTTGCTGATTGGATTTCATCATAAGCACAGTCTGTGCAGACTGTACACGTGTGGCACAGATTTTCTCGACAAACGGACAGTCCTCATCTGTGCACATAGTTGGTGCACTAAAATAGTATTACAAAGCAGTCATGCTCTTGCATCAAACGCATTCGTCTTCGCTCGTGGTCAAATTAGATTACTTTGAAAGGCAACGCAGTCAACCGGGTGTGATCCAATCCGGAATGCAAAAAAACAAAGTGTACCCTGGGCTTAAAGTCCAAAGTATACTTTGGTTGTCCATGTTGCTGATCCCTCCCAGCAGAGTATGCATGATGCAAATTTCGTCATCAGCACAGTCTACACGTGGTACACCGTCCACAGGCAGCCCAAGTTTTTCTTGACAAGCGGACAATCCTCATTTGTACACATCATCAGCGCATACGTCTTCCTTTGAAGCAGTCATAATAAGCTTGCGTCAAATGATTATTCCTTGAAAGGCAACGCAGTCAACCTGGCACGATTCGATTCAGCTTTGTGTATCGTACCTCGCACAGTACGCGTGACGCAAATTCCGTCATTAGCGCAGTCTGTGCGGACTGCTAGCTTGCGGCTTAGATCTTCTCAACTAGTGGACAGTCTTTGTCTGTGTGCATGCGCCTGCCGTTGTCTGCACTAAAATGGTATTACAAAGTAGTCGTAATGCGCATGCGTCAAATGTGTTCGTATTCGCTATACCGCACAGCCTCATTGTTAGCTTTCGGTAGAGGAAATCACTGTACTAGTGTGGATAAGAGGTGTACATATAGCAAAATTAATGCGTCCTGAAATTAAAATATATTTGTTTGGACACGGTCTAATACGTTTTCATTTGAAAATGTATTGATTTTGCTACATTTACACCTCATTCATAATAGAACAGCATGTTTCTCCAACAAAAACGGAGCATTTAGAGAACAACTCTCTATTTTTAAAGTTTTTAAATGTTTTCGTTTGAAAACTATTTGATTTTGCTCTGGTTAAGCCTCTCATACACGCTGGAATAATATTAATAAAAAAAAAAAAAGCTATTTAGGAAATAAAAAGTGGAGTGGTGGTAGTGTAGTGGACTAAAGCACTGAACTGGTAAGCAGAAGGTTGTTTGTTCAATCCCCACAGCCACCACCATTGTGTCCTTGAGCAAGGCACTTAACTCCAGGTTGCTCCAGGGGGATTGTCCCTGTAATAAGGGCGCTGTAAGTCGCTTTGGATAAAAGTGTCTGCCAAATGCGTAAATGTAAATTATTTTTTTTAAATAATGTTTGTTCCCTTCTTGTTCTTTTGTTCTACAGTGCACAGTGTAGAGCTGAATGGATGCCTCGAGATGTGTTAAAGCAATTTCAATGTACCCTTTCAAAGTGTGACTTTTTACACACTGAAGGCCTTCTGTATGTGTTAATGAAGACAGTATATCAAAACAAACAACTAAAAATTAAATGATGAAAATAAAACAACTTAAGCTGCTTGCAATTACTGCTGTAACCATTTCGAATTTCGGTAAGCACAGATCGATTTTAGCGAAAGAAAAATAAGAAATCAGTCTACATAGTCATAATTTGTCTCATATAATAATCCGCTATTTATGAGTTGCTGTTCTGACTACCTCTATAATCAACAAATGCAAATCCTGTAAATTCTTTACAATAAAAAAATCTTAAGGAGCTGTACATCCAGCATGTTTAATCTAAAGAAAATGCATTTAGTGCTCTGGTACATACAGTAAGTACAGAAACAAGCATATCTAAAATCTTCAAGTGACAAAAGAGGAACACAAACAGGAGAGCATCAACAGTAACTGAGCAATCAAAGAAACAGCTATTTTATGAAACACACACAAACACTTTTTATAAGCAGAGTTATAGGTTATATTAGCAGATTGGGTTTATTTTCACTGTGAAGCTCTGTCTGAACTAAGACTAGGCAGGAAAAAAAAACACATTGGAACAATGTAAATCTATAATATTATTCTGTGGAAATTTAACTAAATGTTAAATTAGTCACTTAACTAAATGTAAAACATACACTGTTCAAAATCACAATACAATATTTGTATATAAGCTCCAATGCAAAACACAGTTTGTCTTAAAGTGATAGTTCACCCAAAAATGAAAATTCTCATGCCATTCCAGATGTGCATGACTTTCTTCCTTCTGCTAAACACAAACTAAGATTTTTAGAAGAATATCTCAGCTCTGTAGGTCCATACAATGCAAGTGAATGGTGATTAAATCTTTGAAGCTCCAAAAAGCACATAAAGGCAGCATAAAAGTAAGCCTTATGACTCCAGTGGTTTAATCCATTCTAATTAGTTTTGGGTGAGAACAGACCAAAACTTAACTCCTTTTTCACTGTATATCTTGCTATTGCAGTCTCAAGGCATGATCATGATTTCAAGCTCGATTACACTTCCTAGTGCTTGACGCATGCGCAGAGCGCTAGATGGCACTAGGAAGTGTAATCGAACTTCAAATCATGATTGTCAAGGAGACTGCTGAGTTATATTTTGGTCTGTTCTCACCTAAAACTGATTAGATCACTTCAGAGGACGTGGATTAAACCTTTATAGTTGTATGGATTACTTACATGCTGCCTTTATGTGCTTTTTGGAGCTTCAAAGTTTTGGTCACCATTCATTTGCATTGTATGGACCTGCAGAGATGAGATATTCTTCTAAAAAATCTTAATGTGTGTTCTGCAGAAGAAAGAAAGTCATACACATCTGGGATGGCATGAGGGTGAGTAAATGATGAGTTTTCATTTTTGGGCGAACTATCCCTTTAAGAGGCCGTCAGTCACATGAAACAAAACAAATTGTTATCTAAAACTTACTTTTCTAGTAAACTTTTCTGTTTAGAACCACATAACGTAAATCTTGAGGAAAAAGCAGCAAAAGTAAAGATTAACCCCATGTCTTGAATGAATCATACTTCTATCCGCAATATCTGTCTATTTATTTAGCAGCCTGTTTTTTGGTTTGTGGTTTGTGATTGGCAGGATCATTGGCCTCCCACAGCTTCTGAAACTCCTTCTGATAGGGCCGCACAAGCTCTGGCTCCTCTGTAACCATGACGTTCTCTTTGTTGCTCTGGACTGCGGTGAGGGTCCAGTTGAGGGAGCCAGTGATCAGTTTCCTGCCATCTACTAATGCAAATTTATGGTGCATATGAACAGCTGTGCTCATCTCGTGTCTCACACAGATACCTGTATTAGAGGTGAAGAAACTGCTTGTGTCAGGCAGGACTGCAATTAGCTCCAAAACCACTTATATTGCACATAAAACGGCTTACCAAAACTACAACAACAAAGACTGTTTAAAACATTTGTAAAACAACTCTGCTGGTGGTCCTTCTAGATCAGGAGTGTCAAACTCATTTTAGGTTGAAAGCACGATTGACACCCCTGGCAAGCCTGCGCTGAGGCATTAGGACTTTAGCTCTAGTTTCATTGTTAGCAGTAGACGGGTATGATAGCTTGCATAGATACAGCACCGTGTACTGAAAAAAATAAAGGTTGAGCCAGACAGAACATGTGCCAGCAGTGCTGGTGTTGTAATCTATGTTTGAATGACATAGGCTTTACTGTTTGCAACAGTCATACAAGTTATGAATATAAATCATTTTATACACATACCTAAGAACTGTAAGGGACAGGCCCATGCTAAATATCAGGGAATTTTAAAATTGAGATTTCCAGGCCTGATAAAGTCATGGAAATTCATAAAATCTTTTCAAAAGTCATTGAAATTTCAGGACATGCATTTTCCTAGTTATGCTCACACCTTAAGGACTTAATTGGTGGTTTACAACCAACGACTGCGACCTGCCCAAGACCAAAAATGGGTTGAGACAGTTCCTGGGGCTAGCTGGCTATTATAGGAGGTTTGAGCCTAATTATTCGGATGTCACCAACCCTCTGACTGATCTCACTACAGGCATTTATGCAAGTGAAAGCCGCACTTTGTGGGGGGCCACTTTTACATTCACCTGATTTCTCTCTCCCTTTTGTCTTACAGACAGACGCTTCAGACAGAGGGCTGAGGGCAGTGCTCTTGCAGGTGGTGGAGGAGGAGGAACGCCCGGTGCTGTACATTAGTCGCAAGCTCTTGCTGAGGGAGACTAAGAACAGCACCGTTGAAAAGGAGTGTCTTGCCATCAAATGGGTGGTCCTCACTCTCCAGTACTACATGTTGGGGTGGGCCTTCACTCTCTGTTCAGACCACGCCCCACCCCATTCCAGATGTAAACACACACATCAAATAGATGTCTGGGTGATGTACCTGTGCGATCATAGTACTTCCACAGACTCAAGCTACATACATTACATTTCATTAAATACAGTTTTATGTATGCACCTAATCCTTATACAGCGAGAAGCAGATTAGAGCGCTAGGCACAGTCAAGACACAACCGCCAAATGCCTCCACCTCTGGGGGCTGTTCACTCTGAACGCGTACATCTTTTTCTATGTAAGCATGCGCTAGATGCACGTCTTTGAGAACGTTGCACCGTGTCTAGCTGTTTTTTCAAAGTCTTATGCAGCAACAATGCAATTTTGTAGACACTGTGTCAATTTAAAAGAAAATTCAACCTTTACAATGTGTCTCGGGACACCCCCGTTCTATTTTATTTGTTAAACTGCGTTTGTTTTAGCCCAAGAATGTAAGTCATCATCAGTGCTTGGCACACATGGAAAATCTGAATGCTCATTTTAGCATTCGAATGTGCATTTTTATTTTACATTTTAAAGAATATTAACATTTTTATTTGACAGCCTTAGAATATACTCAGTAAAAGTGTTTTCATTGTAGTTTATGCACATCTTATAGGAAAAAAGGACTTAAATATGGATCTGTTTCTCACTCATACCAATCATATCGCTTCTGAAGACATGGATTTAACCACTGGAGTCTTATGGATTACACATCTGGGATGGCATGAGGGTGAGTAAATAATAAGAGAGTTTTCATTTTTGGGTGAACTATCCCTTTAATTGTTCCTACGCCCAACTCTGTGAAATTGTGTTTATTGCAATAACACACCTGCCCTGCGAAGGGTGCCAATCTGAGACCCAATAATGGCCATGTAGTCTCTATCGGTAACGACTCGTACAGTGACTCCGCGATTGTGCAGATGGAGAACCACCCTGCTCAGCTCCACATGAGAGAATGAGAACAAACACAGGTCCAGAGACACACACGCGGAGAGGAGATGTCCGAGGAGCCTGGAGAAGGATGTCTCAGTGCCATGGGGGAGGGGACATGCGCTGAGGGTGGAGAGAAGGGCGGAGACTTAACGTGAGAGGAGGGCCAATTTGCATTAGAAACAGCCATTGCTTTTACACACACATTTTGATTAGACACAGTTGGACAATGCAAACTTTACCAGGGGAAGCTTCTGTCGGGTGTGAACAGGTGCTCGACGCAGGTTTGGGGTGATGGGAAGAACAAGACCTCTTTCAGGCGAGAGTCTCTGCGGAACCCCAGGCGACGCGTCAGCCAGTCTAACCACTCGACCCCCAGCACGAGAGCTACGGCTCCAACACCAAACATTTTCATCAGCTCCTTAAATGACACCTGAATACATGAGTAGCATGATAATAGGCTTTAGGGACACCTCAGAGCATATCAAATGTAGTTGATCATGGTCCATCTTAAGACATCCAAAGAACATTGTTTTTAATTATTAAAAACTTAACCCAGATAGTACTTTGAACATCTAGATGCCTGTTTTAGATCATTTCATCTAGAAAGCATCACTATCTAATTAACATCTGCTAAACATCTTAAAAAGATCAGATTTGCAAACATTCTCAGTTATAAACATCTCAAAGACATCTGCTGAATGTCTTATTGACATCCAAGACATACTTATTGACATACGTCTTATAGACATATTGCATATGAGCAAACAACATACAAAATACGTCTTCCAGATGTAAACATACATCAAATAGACGTCTGGGTGATGAACATGTGCTATTAGGGTCAGTCTTTATGGCAAATTATTATAAGGCTCTCTGGAATACTTGATTGGTCAGTTGAAGCATTCTGTGGTCAAATATTTTTGACTGTTGACTGTCAAACGATTTCCTACATAGCGGTGGTAGTTTCATGTCTCTCGTATGAAGCTGTGCACTATTTATTCTTCCCGAATAAAAATTAAAATCAAATCAGTATTTCATGTCCATTTATTTATTTGGTAACAGTGCCTAAATGATTTGCGTCCTGATCACCCTCTCAGGTTTATGTCGCTTATTACAGGACTACACACCAAATAAATTAATGGACATGAAATATTAATTTGAAGTGAAATAATTTTATATTGTGAGAAAGAGATATACACTACCTGTCAAAAGTTTTGAAACACTTTTTTTGTTCACATTTTAGAATAATAGTAAAGTCATCAAAACTATGGAATAACATAAATGGAACTATGGGAATTATGTTGTGACTAAACAAATTCCAAAATAAATCAAAACTGTGTTATATTTTAACATCTTCAAAGTAGTCACCCTTTGTCTAGAATTTGCAGACATGTACTCTTGACATTTTCTCAACCAACTTCTTGAGGTATCACCCTGAACATTTTTAAACAGTATTGAAGGAGTTCCCATCTATGCTGGGCACTTATTGGCTGCTTTTCTTTATTATTTGGTCCAAATCATCAATTTCAAAAACCTTTTTTTTATTATTAAATTTTTGTTGTATAATGAAATAAATTAATATGGTGGCACAATTATATTTTTGTCTACAAAACTAATATCAAACATTTAAGCATGCGCCTTCAGTTCAAAATTTTTTAAGATCATGAGAAACATTTAAGTCAAGTATTTCAAAAGTTTTGACCGGTAGTGTATATTTTTATTATAAGTTCCTTATCTCTTTTATGCTAAAATCCAAAATGCAACAATTTACATTTTTGGTGCTTTTCATATGTTGTCATGTGCTATTTATACACTGACATGAATTTTGAATGCAATGTGTTTTGAAGTTGTTTACCGTTAAATTGCAACCACTGGATATCTTCCCTGATAGCACACATACATCACCCATACATCTGTTTGATGTGCGTGTTTACATCTGGAATAAGTATTTTTTAGACATTCAATAACACATTTAGCAATGTCTTTGAGACGTTTACGATATAGTTTGTTTTGTCTGATCTTTTTTTTTTTTTTTTTTTTTAAGATGTTTAGCAGATGTTAATTAGATTGTGATGCTTTCCAGATGAAAAGATCTAAAATAGACATCTCGAAGACGTACATGTGTTTATCTGGGTTTCCTTTGACACTCGGTGTCACGTTATGTAAAGTGCGGCGATTTATTGGCCACGTGTATTGATTGTTATTTATCATGCATCCAGGTACGCATTTTGTTACAAGACATTTTTTATTGCACAAAATATTAAATGTCTTCTTATAATACCTGTCGGAACATGTCTGTCGAACTCTGAAGACAACTTTGAACACAAACGCACAAGTTTGTTCCCTCCCTTTGCAGAGACGATGAATTGGAGGTTGAGAGTACAAGTAGCTCCCCTACTGGTGAACAATTGTGATGCAACACATCTACTTGGCTGACTAGCACAACTGATGGAGGAAAGACCTGGCTAAAAGGCGCATTAGTTTATTATGCGTAATCCAAACTTTATCGATGCACGTGCACAATTCTTACCAAAAAGTACCATGATATTACAGTTTTATTTAAAAAAAAAAAAGTAAGTTTTATGTTTATTCTGAGGTTTGTTATTGAGGTCTGCTAATGTGTTATTTTTTTATTTTTTTATTTTTTTATTTTCAATTTGGAATGCCCAATTCCCAATGCGCTCTAAGTCCTTGTGGTGGCATAGTGACTCACCATAATCTGGGTGGCGGAAGACAAATCTCAGTTGCCTCTGCGTCTGAGACCATCAATCCGCGCATCTTATCACATGGCTTGTTGTGCATGACACTGTGAGACTCAGCATGTGGAGGCTCATGCTATTCTCTGTGAACCACACACAACTTACCACGCGCCCCATTGAGAGCGAGAACCACTAATCAAGACCACAAGGAGGTTACCCCATGTGACTCCACCCTCCCTAGCAACCAGGCCAATTTGGTTGCTTAGGAGACCTGGCTGGAGTCACTCAGCACGCCCTGGATTTGAACTCGCGACTCCAGGGGTGGTAGTCAGCGTCAATACTCACTGAGCTACCCAGGCCCCCCAGAACAGCCTTTCTTAAGGCCCAAACATACTCTACGCAAGTACGTGAACGCAGACGCACCGTATTACTCAATTTCACGTGTCATTGCATTGTGAAATGTTTCAGCGCTAAATTCATAACACAACGCAAGCACGCGCTGCATTCTCAGCGTTGTCGCAAGGGGTGCTAGAGCGAATTTTCTTCTTTCAATCAACAAGTGTCATGGTGGACGCGGGCAGCAATTTGAGTCGAACCTTTTCGATAAATATATACAACTTTTTGTCCCCAGTCCATTCAAACAAACTTGTTTTTTCTCCGTGTCTCTCCCCACTCCTCAACTATCGACTCATCTACCACATCCGGGCTGCATCCGAAAACGTAGGCAGCTGATTTGCAGCATAATCAGTTAATGGCTCAACTGACAGCTGTTTTGAATGAATGGAACTCTTAAGGAAACTGTCTCCGAACAGTTTGAAAAGCACCTTATTTTCATTCTGCCTCCATATACATCTCCGAAGGCAGCATTTTCCTGGTTTCGGATGCAGCACCGGTTTCGTGGTCATGTCTAAAAAATCTATTGCTCTCTTGTGGTCTGAAGTTTGTAACCACCAGAGCAACGCAAGAGCGCACGTGATGTATGTACAACAGGACCATGCGTTGGCCAAGCGCTCACATCTGCATTTGCGTACTTGCTAGTGATGGGAAGATGGGATCATTTTACTGACTTGGATCTTTGAGTCTCATTCAGCAAAATGAACGAATCTTTATTCAAGTCATTTCGTTCATTTGAGCAGAATTCAATTAAAATGGTAATTTTCAATAGTCAAATCCCCCCCAACATGTCTACATTTACACATTTGGCAGACACTTTTATCCAAAGTGACTTACAGTGCACTTATTACAGGGACAATCCCCCTGGAGCAACCTGGAGTTAAATGCCTTGCTCAAGGACACAATGGTGATGGCTGTGGGGATTGAACCAGCAACCTTCTGATTACCAGTTATGTGCTTTAGCCCACTACACCACCACCAGTCCTACTTATTCAAACTTTAATTATAGTCCCAATAAGGAAAACATGATAATGCAGCCAAGGACAAATTATGAGAAACAGAAAGATTAGTTCACCTCTGGAATCTTCTTGTCCGAGTCATTCGTTATTTTGTCACATAACAGCCGTATATGCTATAAACACACACAGGAAACAGAAATTATTAGTTCACCTCTCGAGTCATCTGGTTCGAGTCATTTGTTCTTTTGTCACGGATGTAGCGTATACAGCGCCTATGCAGTTTTCACGTAACAAATGAATGGAGATTGCGCAATGCGCATGAGCGGCCAACACAAAATGACTACTCGTTCTTCTGAGTCACATAAAAGATTAGTTGAATGAATCCTTTATGAACGACCAATCACTAGTACTTGCGTGAAGTATGTTTCGGTCTTTACTCTTCAGTGTACAACATATGGTTAAGATAAAAAAAAATTCAGTTTTGTCAACTCCGTCAAACTTGTCAGAACAGTTTATAAACAGAAATTTTTTATAGAATGTATTTTATCACTTAACTCCTTTACTGATCACCGTTATTAGAAAAATACTTTATACTCTTGTTGGATGGATCAAATTAAAATAGCATGCTTTTTAGTGTGTCTGGCGGAGCTGACATAAATTATGGTAAGATTTATGGATTTATGGTTATGAAGTGAAGAAATCTCCATTTTCAGAAAAAAGTGTTTTTATAAAAACGTGTTCCCTTACATGGTTTGTAGACCTTTGTCTACAAATAGATCAATTTCAAATTAATTTAGTACTAAAAAATAAAAACTAAGATTTAAAACCTGTTTTGACCCTTATCTCAAGAATCAGTGAGTTGTTTTCTACATGGAGATGGTCCTGTCATGAGGGCGACCATGTTAGGATCACACGACTAGCCGAATACTACTTGCTTAAACATAGTAACCGCCCTGTTATTGGACACTCTCATTTATGGATTAAATTGATCATGGCTGAATGTGAAAAGTGAATGTGTACAATGGCATCAGTAACTGAAAACTATTAAGTCTGAATGATGCTGCATCCACACACTGTCAGTGTAGGTCCAAGATTATATAAAAATTACTGAGTGCACCTTTAAGACAAATAATATTATTGCAAGTATTAAAAGGTTAATACAATTTCAGTTATAATTTTTTTATTATTATTATTATATTAGGCCATGATCCTGTATAGTTGTTTCAGTGACAAATAAGAAATTCTTTATATATAATTTCCAAGAAATACTGACTAGAACATTTTAAACATAATAAGGCACAAATGATACCGCAATTTTTTTTTAGAAATTCTTTAAAGACAATAGAGAAAATAAGCAATACAAACAGACACAAGAACATATGTTCAATGTTACAAATGAAAACTTTATTAACTCTCAAATGCTTTCATGCTTTCCACTGAATTACATCACTTCTTTTATACTAACACTAGTAGACTATATTCTAAACATATATTTATTTAGTGATTGTAAATGATTAAGCCGGTTTTTGTGTGAATTCTTGCTAAAGAATATAGATTTATGATGGATTACAAGGCTGCAAAGCCACATATTCAGGAATGAGGGGATTTTATTTTATTTGTATTTATTTTTTGCTTTTAAGATTTTATTTATTTTTATCAACATTTTTCATTCAGTTATATTCCTTTGTACCTTTTTCTGTATCCAGTATATTCAGACACATACTAAAGACCAATGACATCAAATTTGCGTTTAACATTTAGGAATATAAAGAATACAATATACTGTTTGCACACAGAAAGATACAAGTCAAACTATGACTAGTCCATAATAAATCTTCTAAGCCATTTAATTTGAAGTTTACAAAATCTACTTGTAAGGTAGATGTTCCCTTTTAAACTGATCAGAGAGCAGCTTTATGATTTCTCGAATTAAAGGGAGAAAATTTATTTTTAGCTTGTATGAAGATTATTAACTTTCTTGGTGAATTGCTATAGATTTGATAACATCACCTAACCTGATATTGGTGATCATGTAAAATCTTTGTGCCTGGCTTAACTGTTAGGCCTCTCCAAATATATCGTTTTAAATTCATATATTAAATCATTTAATTTCGTTATTAAATGGCTGATCTGAGATCAGTAAAAAAAAAAAAAAACATCTGCAAATGACGAAAAGCCAATGTATTAATTGATTAAATCAATGTCATCTTATTCATTAGCCTTGACACAGTATTTGCGGTCATAGACTTGACGTGCGCCTCCCATGGGAGTGAGCCCGCTCTGAGAGGGCACTTTGTTGGTGCCCATCTGCAGAGACACTGTTGAAGTGTCCACTGGTTCTAGATTCACATTCTTTTTCATCACCTGTCTTGCAGTGCCAAGTGCAAACATGCCAGCCTATAACAGGAGAAAGATGTAGTTATTACATGTCCAAGAGCAAATGTTCTTTACAGACAATTCTAGAACTCGTGAAGTGTAAGGGATTTTAGGGTCAAAATAGCATACTACCATACTACTCTTACTGTTTCTAAGAGTAGCACACTATTACAAACAGCAAATCATTAGTGGCGCTTGTTTAAACAAGGTGCCACTATTACTGTTGCCCTGACCTAGGGCTTGGCAATAAAACGCTATCCATATTTATCGGAAAAAGTAAATCTTTGATATCAATGATAAACTTCTGAGTCACATTCGATATTTAGCCTATTCTACATCTAGACGATCGGATCAGGTACACTGGCGGCCAAAAGTTTGGAATAATGTACAGATTTTGCTGTTTCAGAAGGAACTTGGTACTTTAATTCACCAAAGTGGCATTCAGCTGATCACAAAATATAGTCAGGACATTACTGATGTAAAAAACAGCACCATCACTATTTGAAAAAAAGTCATTTTTGATCAAATCTAGACAGCAGTCATCACTCCAACACCTTATCCTTGAGTAATCATGCTAAATTGCTAATTTGGTTCCAGAAAATCACTTGCCATTATATCAAACACAGTTGAAAGCTATTTGGTTCATTAAATGAATCTTAACATTGTCTTTGTGTTTGTTTTTGTGTCACCACAGTATGCAATAGAGTGGTATGTCTTAATGTCAATATTAGGTAAAAAATGATTTCATACAAAGGTGTACACTACAGTCTTCAAAAACAAAGGACAACTGGCTCTAACAAGGACAGAAAGAGATGTGGAAGACCAGATGTACAACTAAACAAGAGGATAAGTACATCAGAGTCTCTAGTTTGAGAAATAGACGCCTCACATGTCCTCAGCTGACAGCTTCATTGAATTCTACCCGCTCAACACCAGTTTCATGTACAACAGTGAAGAGAAGACTCAGGGGTGCAGGCCTTATGGGAAGAATTGCAAAGAAAAAGCCACTTTTGAAACAGAAAAACAAAAAGAAAAGGTTCGAGTGGGCAAAGAAACACAGACATTGGACAACAGATAATTGGAAAAGAGTGTTGTGGATCTTAACCCCATTGAGCTTTTGTGGGATCAGCTAGACTGTAAGGTGCGTGAGAAGTGCCCGACAAGACAGCCACATCTATGGCAAGTGCTACAGGAAGTGTGGGGTGAAATGTCATCTGAGTATCTGCATAAACTGACAGCTAGAATGTCAATGATCTGCAAAGCTGTCATTGCTGCACGTGGAGGATTTTTTAATGAGAACTCTTTGAAGTAGTTTAAGAAGTTCTGAAAAAATAAAAAAAATTCTAATCGTAATAGTAATTTTTCACATTATTAATGTCCTGACTATACATTGAGATCAGTTGAATGCCACTTTGGTGAATAAAAGTAACAATTTCTTTCCATAAGAGCAAAATCTGTACATTATTCCAAACTTGTCACTAAAAATGCAAGCAGTTACACACACAACAACTAGCTAACTGAATCATAGTCATGAAATCAGTAAGGAAGTATTAGCTGGCTAGCGGCTACATTGCCTTGCTGTTGCTGAAACCAGCAGTGAGGTTAGGTAGCCCCTATAGCTAGCAGCTAGCTATCCGGCTAATATGGTATTGTTGTGTATTGACAAAAAGACACCACTGACAATCGACTGAACGTAACAACAACTCTGACATCAACACCATTGCTGTTTATTTGTGTAATACTTTTTTCACGATCCATAACACTGTCACAGGCAAGAAATAATTCTTTTTCTTCTTGTAATGTTTATTGGCGGTTGGCAATTTAGATTATGGTGCGTTACCGCCACCTTCTAAGCTGGAGTGTGGAGTGTCACAAGAAAGTCTTTCAGTTGAGTCAAACATCTGCTGAAGACAATAAAATTGGCCAAATTTGATCGAAAAGAGGCCACACACCTTTAAATCCAAACAAAGGTATGGGTAGGTCTGGGTGATATGGCCAAAAATATTATCAAGATATATTTTTTCAAATCGTTCGATATCAACATTTATCACAAAATACACTTCATACCATTAATTGGAAAGGAAATACATTTCACGTGTGTCTTAGACCTGAAGTATAAATGTAACCATAACTTATTTGTTTACAATTAAACTCCACAGGGTAAGCCACTTTTAATTTGAAGTTCAAGAAGTACACTCAGTTTAGGGATTTTCCAAAATCGGTAAACCAATTATTTTTCTTACATACAAATTTTGGTATCTAGCTCATCCCGCACCATTTGTCGTGCACCCATGAATGAGGTTTCAAATCTTCTGGCTTTTAAGGAGAATTCTGCTTTGACTTTTATAAGTGATCGGGCATACAGTGTTTGTATGGTGGGCAAATAAATATAACATGTAAATGTTAACCTAGTTATCTTTACAATTACGTTTGGTGACGCTAAAGGTGCAAAAATGACACACCTCACCACAGTTTCGTTTATTTTTTTATATTTTTTATTAAAATCGTAAAATTCTAGCTTAGATAAAAGGATGAGTCATCTCATGTTACGGTAATACCATAGAGACATGAACAATAGCAATTGACCTCACCATGCTGGCACATTTGTTGGTGCCCATTTGGAGGTTTATAGTGGATCGATCCGCTGGTTTCTCCATACCCATATTGGGATCATGTAGATGTCGTCTTGTTCCATAGGAGGTCATGCCCTTTTGACTGGCAAACTTATTGGAACCCATCTGTGAATTCAAATGAAGTGTTTTTTGTTTTACGTACAGTACCTGTAGGTGCCACGGAAACAACTGGAGGCAATGTTGCATAATCAAATCAAATGCAACTGTCATTTAAAGTAATTCATTTACAAACCCTTGATATCTGTCTAATTTACATTAGCCTCAAGTCTACCTTCCCCCTCTGTGTAACCTTATGTTACATTTCCTCACTGTCAAACTTCCCTGAAATGTAATTACAGAATGAGTTTGGATTTGAGTATAAGGAAAAACAAATATTTAATCTTTGCACTGGTACACTGGGATTTTCCACTGCTGTATATACAGCAAATGTCAAGTGTTTTAAAGATAAGTCACCATGAGACCTGTTGGCTGATGATGCTTTTCCCCTCCTTCATCTTTTCAGGAGTGAACTTCCTTTGCTTTTTTGCTGCATATTTAACACCGATGTCATTTTTTGTGTAGAAGCCTTTAGTCTTGGCCTGGGTGGAGAGAGATCATAAAAAAAGGAAGATGACAAACATAGGCATGGTCAGCATTAACAAAACGGAAACGAAAACAGAGACTTTGGACAACGCTGTCCGTAACCGCATAGTTTGGAGAATGTCAACGATGACTTTAGAAAACTGAAAATGGATAGCATTTTCGAAAGTCTTTTTTTTTTTTTTGCTGGTGGAAAACACAATTCCTTTGTGGATGAGAGGCGTAATCATAGCAAAATCAATGCATTTTCAACCAAATATTTATTCATGTGGACGTGGCCTCATAAGGTATGTAGGAAGGATAAAGTAAGGCAGTTTGCTAGGGTTTTGAACAGATTAATTGACAACTTTTTGACAACTGAAAATACAATCCCTTTAAAAGAAAAATTTAATGAAAAATCTAGAATTTCTGTTATGCAGTCATATTAATAAAACTGTATTGCTCACCAATCCAGCCAATGCGATGAGGGTGCACTGAACCTGAGTGTGGTTCATGTCCTCAAAAAGGTCATTGGCCTCAAAGATGTCATGTGCTTTCAGGCCGTATTCACCAATTGCTCGCACAAAGTGAGTGATATTCTCCAACTGAGGGAGGTAGAGAGGGTTAGACAGAGACTGAGAGAGAAGAAATTTGGGGATGGATACATCTGGGTGCAGTAACGTAAGACTCGAGTTTGAGTTCTCCCACATTCTTGTCGTTTTAAGATTTGACCACTTTTAAGATCCCATGCCCAAAACTACATGCTATAAACAAATGTTTTAATACAATATATCTGAAGTCAGCTCCACAGAACTCTCTCATATAACTTATTTAAACAGACTAAAGTTAATGAGGTAGAATAACCCATTCATTAGGTGAGTTTGACTCTTGTGTTACATTCCTTGTTAATGTAGACAACTACTAATTACTTGTTTCTTTTATCCTCTGTAACTATTTACACGTAAATCAATGACCAATTTGACAGTGCCGAGAGAAATCAAACCGATGTTGGACAAGTTCTGAATATACTCTCTCTCTCTCTCTTTTACTGTCACTATCAAAATAGATTGTTTTTTATTAATTACAGTAAGTGTCCTCATCCTACCAGGGCTAAAAGCAAAATTCTGTAAACTCATCCAGTTTGTTTCGTGTCTAAATTCTCTGCATTTCTCTGAGTTAAACAGAACAGGAATGTAAATGCACTTTAGCAAGCCAAACACAGTATGTGATTGCTGGCCCAAATATCAGTTACATTCTTAAAATGGCAAAAATTTTAGTATATACTGCAAACTTTGATAAATATGACCCCTAATTTCCATTTCATAAAATGAGGTCTGAGATTAATGTGTATAAAAACATTATATGCACACAAAAGTGAGCTGGTGTTGAGTGATGCCTCAGCATTCAAATATTGCACATAAACTGTACACAATTAAAGCATAAACAAGTGCAGGTTGAGTGGCATACCTTGTGCCAGTTGAGGTTTGATTGATTGACCTTTGGAACCGAACCAGGCCGCAGTTTGTTGATCAGCCTAGTCAATGAAAACCATATAAAGTAGTATATAAAGAGGAATTCAAGCTCAAAAATCACCAGCTCACTGCACCAAAAGAGCACTTACTTTGATTATTATTTAATGAACAACTTCAACAATTTGCTACAGAATTAATGAGTACGTGAAGAGACTTAACTTTGACAATACGCCCATCTTTTAATGTATCAACAGCATTCATACAAGACTTTTAGTGCATGCACTTCTTTTGGTTACTGTTTTTCTGACCCTTTAATTGTTTTTTTTTTTTAGTTACTACAAAAAAAAAAAAAAAAAAAAATAATAATAATATATATATATATATATATATATATATATATATCGATGTAAAGGCTTTTGAATTGAATTGATTTAATTTAAATCAAATTAAATTAAAATTAACTCTGTTCTGTTGCTTTTTTTTTAAATCATAATTGTTCTTAAATTATCTTGGCTTTAATGTCTGTTTGTTATTTATTTATTTTTATTTTTTTTGCTGCCTTCTTGGCCATTTTAATCTGCTTTTTAACACAGTACTAGTGAGTCTTTTTACTCACTCGCATAGGATAACACCATCCTTCAGTCCCTCCATGAAATTTTCAGGAACCCCTCGACCTGTGACCTCATAGATCCACATCCTCAAGTCTTCCTCCATCTGAGGGTCGTACTTTTGCACCAGCTGTCATGTAAAGATACAAAGGTAAAATGAGAAAATCAAATTGTCACATATTATTGCATTGCAATATTATGGTACAGTTAATGTATCATATGGTAATACCATGGTACTTTTATATAGTATACCATGGTTCTGAATAATTACTATATTCATATACCATGGTATTTAGATGGTACTCCAAAGTACTTTGAAGACTGTCATGACATTATAATAGAATTATTTGCAAAAATATGATAATACGATGGTTTTTAGATCTATACAGTGGTACTGAATGATTGCTACATTCACACACCATGTTATTTACATGGTATTACTGTGGCTCCCATAGTACATGTCAATATTTGGACATGTTTTTTGTTAATGACAGGTAATTCCGGAATTGTCAACAGATTATAGTAATTTGTATAATTCTATATGGTAACAGAGAATGTAATTAAGCCCTTTAAGTCTGTGTCTCTATGGTAACATCTTCGGATATACATTAACTTGTCTTTATAATGCTATCATTGTAGTGTTATATACCAACCTAATGCTTTTCCCCATAATGCAAACTATTTGCTAACATCTTTGTTTTTGCATAATTAGACAGATTAGGCAATTTTACATAAACTAAAATTTAGCCTCTGAATAATTTTGCCTGCTTTATAATTCTAATCAAAATAGAGTGTTAGAATCTCCACTGTGTGCAAAATTTCTCATCTTAGTTTAAACAGAACAAAGTTCTAAATCACATTTACAAACATGGTGAGTTTACTGTTTAGCGTATATTAAAGTCTGTGAGTAGTTAGATATTGTCACTGAAGCCTTATTACAGAGGTAGAGTTTTCAAATGAGAATCAACTGATTCTTTATTCAGGTCTAAGACTGGCATCAGTTCAATGCAATTCAGTTGTATTTGTATTGCAAAATGCACATACCTTATTCCTGACATCAGCCGAGAGTCCGAATGTGGGTCCTTTGCTGAACTGGGTGGTCATGATCTCTTCTGTGGAGCCTGACAGATGCTCCTGTGAAACTCTGTTGGGAACTGCTCTCTGACCTGTGGCCCAGGAGTACTCCCCCCCTCCAACTTTAAATAGCCCCTCTTTCCATGTGTCATACAAGTCTGTTGCTCATTGGCTGAGGCCTCTTGACCATCTGACCAATCATAAACATGACTATATATCTGGAATCATTTAGATGAATTCTCATATTTAAAGGAATAGGTAATCTAAAAAAATTTAATTTTGTAATTATTTATTCAAACTTCCAAACCCGTATGCTGTTATTTATCTTTGTGGAACACAAAAGGAGAAATGTATCCTCACATAGTTAGCAGGGGCTGTCAAGCTCCAAAACAGGATTATTTACATTACATTACAATTACATTTCTGCATTTGGCAGACGCTTTTATCCAAAGTGACTTACAGTGCATTCGGTGTATACATTTTATGCTTATGGATTATAAATTACAATTAGTCTTTTTCTTACACAAAGCTATTGTAAGACTTAAAGGAATATTCTGGATTCAATACAAATTAAGCTAAATCAGCATCATTTGTGGTATAATGTTGATTACCACAATAATTAAGGGACAAGTCGAAATGAAGTTTTGTTGTAATCAACATTATGCCACAAATATATAATACAATATATTCCTTTAAGATAACTTATAGTGCACAAGTTGAATGGGCTACTTATTTTTGGGGTTTTCTTTTTTTGGAGCTTGACTCTCGTGGTCACTGTCATTGTATGGAAAAGAGGAGGGTTAGGCGACCCGTCTAGAGCGGGATCCGAATCGGCAGTCCCCGGCATGGGAGCCGGACGCGCTAGCAAGGAGGCTATAAAAGTCATGGCTTCTAGTATCTTCATGCTGTGTGTCTCTTAATGTTAGGAAAGTAAGGTTTACACTCTGCACAGCTATCACGTACCAGCTGGCTGCCGTTACATGTACATTCTTCGAAATATGTTCTTTTGTATTCCACAGAAAAAATGACAGCATATCGGTTTGGAACAACATGAGGTCTCCCTGATGTGTATGACTTTCTTTTTTCTGCAGAACACAAATGACGATTTTTAGAAGAATATCTCAGCTCTGTAGGTCCATACAATGCAAGTGAATGGTGAACAAAACTTTGAAGCTCCAAAAACCACATAAAGGCAGCATAAAAGTAATCTATACGACTCCAGTGGTTTAATCCATGTGTTCTGAAGTGATCCGATTGGTTTTGTGTGAGAACAGACCAAAACGTAACTCCGTTTTTACTGTACATCTTGCCATTGCAGTCTCTAGGAACGATCATGATTTTGACCAATCAAATGCTTTATTGAACGAGAACGTCCCCACCTCCTCAATAGGATCAGCATGTCTGGCTGTGTTCTAACTTGCGCTGATCATGACTTTGCAGGGCACTTCGAAGGGTGCACAATCCATGCTGTAGTGTCGTCCAAACAGATTTTCCAATAAGAATCGCTTGAAATTTTAGTTTTAAATGACCATAACGGCCATTTAACCAACACTTTTCAGCCATCTGAAGCTCTCACAGTGGAGACTAATTGTCTTTGGAGGAAGTAGGGTGTAGGGATGATCACTGCTGAATGCAGTGCATTTTTCTGATGTTTCTTGCGACGTACAGCGCAAGTGAGTGTTCTTTATTCTTTATGTTTAGTGTATCGTGATTTAAAACAAAGATATATTTAAATGTTTTACTCACTTGTTTCTCATTCATCTGCACTGATGGGCACAACGGCTCGAGCCTCATCGTTAGCAAATACCACGATGCGTTGTGTTTGTTTGTAGCCTGGTTTTGTAAATTAGAAACAGACTTGATCCTCAAGTCAGCGGAAAAGTGGCTAGACTTCACGCATGTGCAGATTGCTAGATGGTGCTAGGAAGTGTAATCGAGCTTGAAATCATCATCGCCGAGGAGACTGCTGATGACGTCAAGATTTATGGTGAAAAAGGGGTTACATTTTGGTCTGTTCTCACACAAAATCGATTAGATCGCTTCTGAAGACATGGATTAAACCACTGCAGTCTTATAGATTACTTTTATGTTGCCTTTATGTGCTTTTTAAGCTTCAAAGTTTTGGTCACTGTTGACTTGCATTGAGGACCAACAGAGCTGAAAGTTTCTTCTAATATCTTGATTTTTGTTCTGCAGAAGAAAGAAAGTCATACACATCTGGGATGGCATGAGGGTGAGTAAACAATTACTTTAACTTGGTGAGGACACCTGCACCAAAACTATGCAGGTCTTTTCAACAGAGTGTGCAATGGTTGTTCTCTGGATGTGTATCGAAGTGAACGCCTATTTTGGAAATGCATCAAGTGTGTGGTGTAGGTTAAATAAAGCAGCGGCATATTTCCTTGTCACTCTTTTTTCTCTCCTAAGGAATGCACTCTCTTGCTTTAAAGGCTTAAAGGAATTAACTTCAGGTTTTGGTAAGAGGCATTCAAAACAGTCAGGCATGTCTCAGAGGATGAGCCAAGGTAGTATATACAGTGGTGTGAAAAAGTGTTTGTCCCCTTCCTGATTTCTTATTTTTTTTGCATGTTTGTCACACTTAAATGTTTCAGATCATCAAACAAGTTTAAATATTAGTCAAAGATAACACAAGTAAACACAAAATGCAGTTTTTAAATGAAGGTTGTTATTATTAAGGGAAAACAAAATCCAAACCTACATGGCCCTGTGTGAAAAAGTGATTGCCCCCTAAACCTAATAACTGGTTGGGCCACCCTTAGCAGCAACAACTGCAATGAAGCATTTGCGATAACTTGCAATGAGTCTTTTACTGCGCTGTGGAGGAATTTTGGCCCACTCATCTTTGCAGAATTGTTGTAATTCAGCCACATTGTAGGGTTATCGAGCATGAACTGCCTTTTTAAGGTCATGCCACAGCATCTCAATAGGATTCAGGTCAGGACTTTGACTAGGCCACTCCAAAGTCTTCATTTTGTTTTTCTTCAGCCATTCAGAGGTGGACTTGCTGGTGTGTTTTGGATCATTGTCCTGCTGCAGAACCCAAGTTCGCTTCAGCTTGAGGTCACGAACAGATGGCCGGACATTCTCCTTCAGGATTTTTTGGTAGACAGCAGAATTCATGGTTCCATTTATCACAGCAAATCTTCCAGGTCCTGAAGCAGCAAAACAGCCCCAGACCATCACACTACCACCACTATATTTTACTGTTGGTATGATGTTCTTTTTCTGAAATGCGGTGTTACTTTTACACCAGATGTAATGGGACACACACCTTCCAAAAAGTTCAACTTTTGTCTCGTCAGTCCACAGAGTATTTTCCCAAAAGTCTTGGGGATCATCAAGATGTTTTCTGGCAAAAATGAGACAAGCCTTAATGTTCTTTTTGCTCAGCAGTGGTTTTCGTCTTGGAACTCTGCCATGCAGGCCATTTTTGCCCAGTCTCTTTCTTATGGTGGAGTCATGAACACTGACCTTAACTGAGGCAAGTGAGGCCTGCAGTTCTTTGGATGTTGTTGTGGGGTCTTTTGTGACCTCTTGGATGAGTCGTCGCTGCACTCTTGGGGTAATTTTGGTCGGCTGGCCACTCCTGGGAAGGTTCACCACTGTTCCATGTTTTTGCCATTTGTGGATAATGGCTCTCACTGTGGTTCTCTGGAGTCCCAAAGCTTTAGAAATGGCTTTATAACCTTTTCCAGACTGATAGATCTCAATTACTTTCGTTCTCATTTGTTCCTGAATTTCTTTGGATCTCGGCATTATGTCTAGCTTTTGAAGATCTTTTGGTCTACTTCACTTTGTGATTTCTTGATTGAGAACAGGTGTGGCAGTAATCAGGCCTGGGTGTGGCTAGAGAAATTGAACTCAGGTGTGATAAACCACAGTTAAGTTATGTTTTAACAGGTGGGGCAAACACTTTTTCACACAGGGCCATGTAGGTTTGGATTTTGTTTTCCCTTAATAATAACAACCTTCATTTAAAAACTGCATTTTGTGTTTACTTGTGTTATCTTTGACTAATATTTAAACTTGTTTGATGATCTGAAACATTTAAGTGTGACAAACATGCAAAAAAAATAAGAAATCAGGAAGGGGGCAAACACTTTTTCACACCACTGTATCTTCAGTCCTGCATTTGATACAAACGCAAGACAATGTGGATCAGAACTATCATATTAAGGGTTCATCTGCAGCACAGGCTGGAAATGATTCAGAGTTCATCATATGTACCTCATATACTGTATATCTACGTGTGTTCTGACTAATGCAAATTCCACTTCCTGCAGTGTCGTCATTTTTCACTAGATGGTGGCAGGACCTTCAAACTTTGACAATACATTCGTAAAACCAGGGGTGTCGAGTGGGATTAAAGCCCTATAAGTCCCTTAGATGCCTTTGACTGGGATATTATAATTTTATTTTGTATCTTGAATTAGTCGTATCTTCCATTGTACACAGATTCTTGAGGAAGGGATTTTTTGTTGTTGTTGTTGTTGTTGTTGTGGAGATTGTATGATCATACAGTAGTTGCATATTTTTTTTTACAAGTAAAAACTATAAACATCATGGCTGACCATGACTCATTCAATCGAGAGAAATATATATATATATATATATATATATATATATTTAAAATTTACGCATTTTAACTTCATTAACAAAATTCCATTAAACTGAATGGTGTAATGTTAAATTAATAAAACATTAAATATTTAGGTTTTTACATTTGTATTTAATTAAATATTTTTTCAATTAAATGTGATATGTGACCTTAGTTCAACAACAGAGGGCGCCATCACAACAATCTTTCAGCTGTCTAGTATGAAGCCCAAGGTTGCCTTTGGTCCTCAAATCACGGCATCCCATAATTTCAAACATAGGCTGTGCTCAGAATAGCATACTACCCTTTCTACAGTATATAGTATGTATACTGTGTGCAGTATGCAGATTGAGTAATATCACTCTTGTTTTTTTTTGTTTTTTTTTCATGTTTTACTTTACTAATTATTTGGATGGAGTGCCAAAAGTTAACACATTTTTACACAAATGTCACCAAAATAAATAAATAAATAAATAAAATAAAAAAACTAACTGAAAAAACACATTCCAATTTTAAATATTTAGGGTTTTATTAATTACATTTTATTTAAGATTACTTAATTAAACTTGATGGGATTTTGTTATGAAATTGAAATGCATAAATCTTACAACGATTCTTTAAAGTGTTTGATGAAAAAAAAAAAGCAAAATTACTATTCATTACTGAGATGATTACTATATTAATTAAATATGCAACGTGATGAGGTCCCTGTGACAACAATGTAGTGTACCACTGATTGAGGCATTTATTGTTGCAGAAACATCCTGTTTCACAATATTTAAATAGTATAGGCAGTAGACATTAAGCAGTAGGCTATAGTATTTCATTCTGAAGTCTACCCTTTCATTTCCCAGTATTTCAGTCCAAAAACTCTCTTCTCCCCATTCAGAGCCTGTACCATACATCACAGTTATTTAACATGAACATTATTTACCCGAGCCACCAAGTATAGGAGATGAATAATTCATACTGGGCGAGTGGAGCAGATCACATTAAGGCCACCTAAACTGTGTGTGAAAGAGTTTTACAATATGCATAATGTAGAACTGAAAGACATATACAAAAGCCCTTTGAACTGAAAATGATTGACCAGCGGTACTCTGTGCATACATGTTCATTTTGGTTTGAAACTATGCAGTATTACTTTAACATTACTTTGGACCAGCTCTCAACCAAATGTAAAAGATACCCACAAAACCTCGTTTGCAGTTAGAAGCAACAGAACGTTTTTTTCCTCGTGCGTTTTGAAGTAGCATTTCTCCAAGTGCACGGTTAGAGGTAACTTTATTAAATCTTCAGCAGCGAGTATTTATCCCGCTATGACCTGTGTACACAGGTTCAAAATGCCAAACTATATTACATTAACTGTAATTTAAACTTATACATTGATCATTTCATGACAGTTCTAAACAGCTTGTAACTATATAACATCACTTCAAGGTTTCTTATACACACCATCCTGTAACATCTGGTTATAATCACCATAAGAGGAGGATGAATAGAAATAAAATATTATGTAATCATGCTGTGCTGTGGGTTTGGTACAGGCTTGGAAAAATGATCGAATGTTATCCATCAGCCTCAAGAAACCAGGGACTGACATCAAGCTTTTCCAGGTACTTATCCTTTGATGGCCACATTATGCTGACTCACCAACAAGCAGCATCTCCTATCTGACATTTTTGGTCTCCAGCATATTTACCTTCACCAATAGTGTGTCCGAAAATGCGTTGCTTCAGCAGTGTGAGATACCCGGGTTCAGATCCCACGTTGAAACCAGGAAGTAATCGTGTTCACATAATCAGTGACGAGCGTGATTCAGAAGTTGCATTTTCCCCTCTAACATTACATTTTTATTCCACTGATGGTTAAGTTTGGGTTTGGGGTTTGGGTTAGGGGTAAAGTTTATGAAGTATGCATTTCTCTTCACTGTATTACAGCCTGTACAGCTGAAAACAACTTACTTTTGGCACCCGTCTGTGGGTATTTCACCTGGAAAATGGAGCTCACATGAGCCCATACGGCAAACAACACTTACATCTTTGGCCACTGGGGGAAGAGTTTCGCATTTCGGTAAGTACAAAGCAATTTTAGCTAAAGAAAAGTCTACCTATTGTTTCCGATTACACCATGAGATCAGATTTGGGCTACACAACCTTGACTGCCATGTGGGAAAAGAGGGGTAATTTCCAGCCCAATTTAATATTCCTAATTAGAGGCTAAAGGCCAAGGGTCACTAATGACAAAAATATAGGATGTTTTTAAACTTCAGTCCTCTTTTAAAGAACAATACCACTGCAAAAAATGATCAGAAAGTAAACCAAGTGAAAAAGAATCCAGTTATCGTTGCATTAACCCTTTATTATAATAATGTACTTGGAGTGGTGGTGGTGTTGTGGACTAAAGCACTGAACTGGTAAGTGGAAGGTTGTTGGTTCAATCCTCACAGCCACCACCATTGTGTCCTTGAGCAAGGCACTTAACTCCAGGTTGCTCCAGGGGGATTGTCCCTGTAATAAGGGCACTGTTAAGTTGCTTTGGATAAAAGTGTCAGCATAAATGTAATAGGCTGACCAATAATATTATTATAACTGTTAAAGTTGGTGAAAAACCTGATGATGCTATCCAACATGATTTGAGAATGTTTCAAAAAGCATGTTGTAAAAAGGAGTTAACCATGTCAATGTCACAATAGCCACTTGGAAATAGAGCAGAATCTAAAATATTTATTAAAATCACACGTTTTCTTTGTTTTACATTTTTGTAAACCCTAAAATGTTCTGTTTAATTCCAAGTTTTAAGTGAAAACAAAAAAGAAATCCAGATTTTCAATGGTCTTTCAGGGAACTTAATCTAAAATGAATTACAGTATGCATTTGGCAAACATTACATTATGTCATATTTTGGAACAAGTGACCTTGTGCAATACTTTATTGTCTGCACATTACAGTAAATGTATTCCCTTTCAGCAGCATGTTTTTCAAGTATTCTGTCTCATGGAGGCATTTCATGACATAAAAAATAGTGTTGTACCAATTTCATATAGACTATTCCTGTAACAATAAGGGCACAGTATTCATATGAAAATGTTCAAGGAGCCATAATCTGAATTCATACCAACTGGCCCCCTCTCAGAGACAGAAATTAAAGACCATAAATGGCCATATGCTTAGTACTGTTAAATAAATCAATGTCAAATAAATCAAATAAGATCTCTCTCATTAGCTGAGGTTTAGCTTCCCAAAGGTTCACCATGTTGACCTCCAATTACTGGAACTAATATTCAGATAATTTTAGGTTATAATGACCTGTGGGACATTTTGTATATACAGTCTTTGTGCTAAAGTGTGTCATTTTTCAAACATTAGTTAGCCATTTGTCAGTTGATTTCTCCAAAAAATTAAACATTGTGGTGCGTTCAAAACATTGGTTTGTTTTCAGCATTCCGACCAGCAAGTTTTAAGGCCAGTCAAGTTCTGCAAGGGCTGGGAGTCGATTCCAAGAAGAATCGACTCTTTGATTAAGAGGTTTTGGGAAACGGAAGTCGACTACAATCTTCTGTTTAGGGGAATCAATTCTGCCCTTGCACTGTTTATTGTAAGATTTCACTTTTCCTCCCATCTTTTTCCCCTTAAGATTTGAGAAGAATAAGTCTGGAATTAACTCTTTTATTCAATTCAGTTAATTCAGAAAATCCTGGAATCAGGCAATTATAACATTTCTAAAAATAAAAAAACCCTAGGTAAATTTCTTGACAAATATTAAAATATATATTCTATATACATTTCACTTTTTGGACATTTACTCCATTTTTTTATGGGCATTATGATCTTTTACTTAATCAGTATTTCTTTCTCTTTTTTCCCCCAGTAAATTTCCATCCATTTAAATTACATAATAAGCCTTGTTTTTTAGAGAAATCAAGCTACATTTTTTGAGGTTTATGCTTAAAACAAGAAAAAAGTGTTTGCCAATAGGATGAGACAAAATAAACCTTAATACACATTTTTCCTTTAAAATTAGGTTTATGTTTCTTACCTGTTGGAACAAGAAAAAATACAGAAAAATGAAGACAATTATTTTTGCTCAAAATAGCAATCTTTCAGTTTGAAATAAAGGAATCACAAGTCTCTGCATCAATCAATGCATTGATTTTATAACAGTAAAACAGGAAGACGGAAATGCATGATGGTGTCTGTGTGAGAGGACATTTAATGTGGCTATTACACGCTAACACAAGCTCTGATTCATTTCCAGTGTGCAAAAACACACTGCCACCACACACATCCAAACACACCGTCAGATATCACATAAAAACCATCAATATATTATTAACTGTTCCTTCAGCTCAGTATTGATCCAATAGCTCTCTCTCTTCTGTTGTATTGCCAGAACGATGCATCTCTTCTGATCGGCCGTAGTAAAGACCACTAAAACCCTGACAGCACAATTTCATTGATTTCTGTACTGGGACACTCTGCACTGGTGAATGAATGTTTGTGTCAGTGTGTGTTTTGGATTTTAAGTGGGTGTTGGACATTATTAATGTTTGCTTCAGAATCTATCACATCCTTACAGTTTGTCTTCATGTTTGTGCACTGAGGTACTTAGATTGCGATTTAGTACGACAGTTCAGATATATGAATGCATAATTTGTTATGTTGGTAATAAGTGTGTGTGTGTCAGCCTGCATGATGGACATTTTAAAACCAAAAGCAAGGGCAAAATCCTGATTCAGAGATGATTTATGATGTGTATCTTTATTTATCATTTTAAAATTAATATAATATTTTAAATTGTATATATATATATATATATATATATATATATATACATACTGTATACTGGACCAGAACATTTTCTTGACATGTTTTGTAAAAAATTACCCATAAATAGTAATTTGATGTGTTTTCACAGAAAGTACAGCAAAACACAGCATTTTATTGTAATCAATTTCTGTTGGGCTAAATGTTGTAAAATACTGGCAGTTTTTTATTTACAGTGAATTTATTTTATATGTGGGTTTTAAATGTCTGCTTATGTGTGTGTCTGTTTGCATGATGTTGTAAAAGTCTCTTAACTCACATGAGCGTAATGGCCTTTTTACACAGCCTTTGGGGAGGAAGTCCAAAAGTGATCTCCTCTTTCTCCCTGGTGGATTACGTTTAGTGAAGCAGGTGGGGTTTAAACCTGAGACCACACTGACCAGCTCACACACAAACAGACATTCATGAGCGCAAACCCTACCTTGGCTTAAGAGTTAAGAATTCACAGCACCTGTTTGCTTGGGAGAAGGGAGTAAAATGCTAATGAGGTTTTGTTTGAAGTGGTCGAGTTTCCAAACCAGTGAGCATTTAAAGTAACACTTTATTGTGCTTCAAGCCAAAACTCAGTGGTATCAGTTCCTCACCTGTTTCCTGTACATAGTGATTAGCTGCTCTGTGATGTTTGTTCATTGAAACTTGTACGGAGCCCCTTAAAGGACAGCAAGGTAAATTCTTTTCTAAAGTGGTTTTGCATTCCCTCACAATAGTTTTACATTCTCTGACTAAATGTTTCACAGTCCCTCGCAATAGTTTTGCGTTCCCCTGCAATTATTTAAGGTTCCCTCGCAATAGCTTTAACTTTCCCTTGCGAAAATTAACCATTGTTTTACAACAATAACCATAACGCAACTACGATATTTGTAGTAAAACCATAGTTACCACAAAATGTACCATTGTTTTATTACAGTAACCATAGAGCAACTATAGTATATGTAGTACACCAGAGTAAACCATATTTTAACCATGATGTTCATGGTAAAACTCTAGAAATAATACGGGAAAACCAAAACTATGGTAATAAATTCATAATCATTCTGCCAAAGCAACATTATTAGTTAAACACAACTTTTCCTTGAGCACTTAACCCTGCACTCGTAATAATAATTATTAGTGTTTGCACTTTAATCTCTGTCTTGGCTCATACTTTCCTATTACATCTGAAACTGAGTATTGCAGCACTTTTCATGTCACCAATCGTGATGAATCGCTTATGTTGTATCCTTCCTCATTTTGTAAGTCGCCTTGGACAAAAGCATCTGCTTATTGACAATTTTTTAATGTAAATGTACTATAGTAACACCATGATTAATTTGTGATACATGCACCATGGTTTTATGCTTACTGTAGTTTTACTGTAGCGAAACCATGGTTAATTTTCATGAGGGCATGTTTTTTTTTTGGTGGAAACCGGGGTTTTAAAAAACATGGAACTTGTACCATAAATAAACTGTAGTAACCACGTTTTTTGACAGAATGATTATGATTGTTTTTTGTTTTTGTTTTTTTTTAACCATAGTTTTGGGTTTTCTGTATCCTATTATTACTATGGTTTTACTTTGAATATCATGGTTAAAATATGGTTACTGTAGAATAACCATATACATTTTGTGGTTATGGTTTTACTACAAATACCATAGTTGAACTATAGTTACTGCAGTAAAAGCATGGTTAATATTCATGTTATGTATAAAGGTATTGCGAGAGAGCCCAAAAAAATTGCAAGGGAATGCAAAATAATTTCACAAAATAAATTCCCTCTCTGTCTCTGTCCTCTAAGGGGCTCCATACACTTGCAATTAAAATGTCTTATTTCATTTGCCTTTGACTTTTACAGTGACAACTTAAACATTGCACCTCACCCGGACTCTAAGACTTGGTTTACACGGCTCAGAAATCCGATTTTTATTTTTCAAATTCGATCTTTAGGACTGAATGTTCACAAAGTCGTTTTGTTAGTGATAAAAAATAAAAATAAAGCTACAAAAAGAAAAAAAATCAGATCCAAAATCAGATTTCTAACCTCCTACAAATGCAAATGCATATCTTCTCTGCCTGTCTAAACAAAGGAAAACCTGAACAGGTTATAATCTATAGTGCCTTGTTTTAGATGGTGGCAGCATTAACTACCAGAGTAGATTGCAGGTATTTTCTAGTGGGTGTAGTTTGTGTAAGGTGTGGGGTGAAGAGAGCAGGATGTGGGGTTATTGAGTAGACAGATAGGATACAGCTGACCAGCGAGAAGTACCGCTGTTTAAGTCAGGAAACGAACACAGAGTGACCACAGTACAGAGAATTCAGCATCTTTAGGGAAATGAACTACTCACTCATGACCACAGAAACCTCCGGAACACACATTGTCCTGCCTCCTAGGTTTATAATGATTCTGACGAGCCTGCCTGCCTGTCTCCTGTTATCAGCCATGCCATGGCTTTCAGGCAATAAAGGGCTTTTGATATAAGGGCAGGGGTCACAGAGAGCATACAGAAGCTAATCCAGACCTAGTTTTGGGTCACTTCACATCAGCAGGGACTTTGCAACAGAATCACTGGACAGCATGTCTGCTTTGAGTCTCTGCTGGCGTCCACTTGTAAACTGTAGGTTCAGTTTAATCCAATTTCCGTCATAGTTCAGTTGGTAATGAAAAATCATTTGCAGCATAGTCTCGCATAGCCAGACTTTTAACTATCGGCATTAAGTATGTAAGAAAGTGAGGCTTTATTTACTATATAGCACCTTCTGAAGGAGTCTTATAGAGGAGTCTTCTGAAGGCATACGATATATGGTACAACATGTGCGCTTCATGAACGTGCAACATATGTTAACCATGTAAAGCCTGACATATGAAAGAATTGTCAGAAACTAAATTTTTTTTTAAATTAAACTGTTTTTAGAACCATTAGACAAACTATAATTTTTTTTTAAATAATATTTATTGCACATTTTCTTTTCTTTTTTCTTTTTTCTTTTTTTTTATTTGATACATTAGGCTTTAAAGGTCATTATCCTCCTGAGACCCATCATTTCATATTTGTATAGGACATTTGTTACTTAAGTTTTTCTTAGCCCGTACATGCTACAGTGGTAAATCTTGGGGTATTATCAGAGCACTCCCTGGGCTTTTAAGAGATACCAATTATTTGAGAGTTTGGCCATGACAACTTCCTCTCCTTAGACTATAAATATGGATTGAAATATGTCACAGTTCAATTCAGCACATCAGATACAATATGAATAAAATATAATTTTTTAGAATTTTTTTTTATCATATGTATTATACACCAAACACTATACTGATATTTAAAAAAGGGAAATTGTAAAACTCTTTTCGTTGAGTCTCAGGAACCTATGGTAAAATTACATCATCATAGCTTGTAATGTAAAATAATGACCTTTATAATGACAGAGCAGGCTGCATGTATTAAAATACACATAAATATTAGTTCAAACTTTAAATATATCTTATAAAAAAATATATGTCATAATTTTCAAAGCTCTGTGATTTTTTTTGTAGTGGGCATGAATGTAATGTAATGGTGATTGAGAGATACCTCAGAAGCCTGTTGTAGCACATTTGATACATAAGATTTCAACGGGGTTTTCAATAAAATAGTATACAAAATTTTAACCAAGCACAAGTTGCTTATATTCAGCAAATGCACATTTTAAAAAATCAGTAGCAAAATAATCATTACTTTCACTTTTACTTATTAAAATAAGCTGTCATTTATCCCAACGAGTCACTTTTTGTGAAAGTCTGCCACCATTTTAAATAGATCAATATAAACATTTAAACCACTTTTTTTCCTCACAAATAACCACTAGGTGGTGCCATAAACATGTGAAACTTACATACCATAGATCGTTTGGCTCATCAGCTTGAACAGAGTGTGAAACAGAAGCTGTCAAACGTTGTGTATCATATTTGATACACACAGCGTTATAGTGTTAAGATTAACAGATTTTTGCTTTTTTTCTCACTAAAACTTATGGGTTGCCTTCAAAAGACTTGGAATATGAGACAAGAGTCCCATGGATTACTTTTATGATACTTTTTGGGTGCTTTTCTAAGCTATAAAGTGAGTCACAAAACTACAAAACATACATAATGGTCTCTTAAAGTTAAACACAAACAAATATGTAGCATGGAAGTAATACAATGCAAAAACGCTAGTCCTTTTCAAGCATTTCTGATCTGTAACAAGAACAGATGTTGCTTTTGCTTGTGATCAGGTTCTTGTTTAATTATAGAGGAATGGGTTGCAACTGCACCCAACAGAGGAATGTATTTTCCTACCCACCAACACTTTTTATAATTTAGTGGCTTGTCCTTTTAGGAAGCACATGAACACAAATCTGGCCTTTGTATGGGCTGATGGTTGTTTGAGTGTGGGTTCCAACACATGGTCCAGATATGAAAAGACAACATGAAATGGAACAGGTTCTGGTTCTTAAAAAGATTGTCAAAAGTTCCAAATTGTATTCCAGACAGCCGTCCTGGTGCTCACTCTAGGGAGTTCTGGTGACTTGATCATAATGTAGCTGTAGGCTTTATTGAGTGTCGGAAGGGAAAGGCCAACCCTCGCACTTAGAGGTCTTGGAAAGACTTTGGGCTTTTGTAAGAAACAGCCACTTCAAGAACTGTCTCTGATCTGTTATGCTGCCAAATCTGCCAAATGGCTAAAGCAAATGGGTAATTTGATTCTGAGAAGTATTTGGAAACATATTGCAGAAGATAGAGAGCTTCATTCCTTCAAAGGCAAGTAACTTGAAAGATAAACGGAAGCTATTACCTTTTTAAATGCAGGTTTAAGGCCCCAGCATGCTCATGGCAGAGTGCTTCTCCATTTTCTCTCAGAGCCAAAAAGAAGTTAGAAACAGCTGAGCAAAGACTTACTGTTTGCAAACATTCAGACACCGGTCACGCCGCTGTGGATGGCGTTTAGAGGAGCACTTAAATATGAGGATGCACAAGACTACATGTAAAACAACAACTAATATGACATTAACATGTGTTATCAATGACTTCATGCCTCTCTACGCCATTCTATGAGTACAATTTACACAAGATCAGGAAAGTAAGCTATTTTTTTCCACTTGATGATGATTTAAAGTAATATAAATGCAGTAGATAATGTGTCATTTGTATCGTTTACCTTGTTCATTTATGGCGCTAACACGCTATACATGATATGATATAATATGTGCCGGTTACACTCGCTGTTATTGTAATTTATGATGACACTGATAATACTGCAAATATGAACGTATAAAAGAGTGTTATTGGGCAGAATACTGACAAAAGAATGATGTTTAAGTATATCTTATTTTGGGCAGATGTGTGAATGGCTTTCGCTGAAGAAGGCAATGGAGTAAAACAGCATATCAAACAATAGTGTAAATGGGCAGAGTATTTGAGTAGATTTGATTTCTTTTGTAGACTAATTAAAAATAAAAATAAAAATAAAAAAAAATCACATGACATGTACAGATGAGATGTAGGTCAGTTTGCACCAGCTCGCTAATAACTCTGCATGCCAGTGTGTTCATGTTGGCTGATCTTAACTGACTGAATGGGAATTAGCTGTCAGCCTTAAAGTAGGTGGAGCTCCAGGTCACACCTACTGATGACGTGGACCAATGGCAGTAAGAAGGTGTTTATCAGCTGATAAGATTTCCTGAAAGTTCGCCCTGGTGAGCTATTACGAAACAATGAAAAGAACTAAAAAAAAATTTTTTTGGGCCAGATTGTGTTCTAAATTACATCACATAAGTTCGTTCTTTGATTTCGTAGGGGCCTTTATGGTCTTGTTTTGTACGGTTTGGTAGTACTGTATGTTCACACAAATGTATATATATATTTTTTGTCTTTGTAATAATTTATAAAAATTTAATAACACGCTCCACCTCTAAAGAAAGTTTCCTTTTCAGAGGACATCACAAATTCCTCTTATTTTTTTAAAACACTCCCCTTCAACAACCTGTCACCATTCTGGTGTGTAACGCCTCATTTTTGCAATCAAATGAATCCTCGATGGATAAAATCTAAGTCCCGTCCTTTGCTTTTTCTCATTTCACCTTAAAATGCATCAAATTACAAAAGGACATTTACATTTACTTATTTGTAAATAAGAAGAGAGGTTTGGTAACCTTCCGAGTTATTATTACAGTGTAAATGTGAATAATGTATCACAGAGACATTATATATAATGCTGAAATATAAACCAAAGCATGATCATGCTTTATTGCCCACTTTCGCGATTTCATACCTTTAAAATCCTGCGTGGATTCTTAGTTCAGTGTACTTACAGTTTTCAGTGTCGAAAGAATATAGATCATTAGTTCTGTACAGCAGTACTGCCGCTCCCTAAATGGTGAGTACGCAGCCTGGGTAGGGCACCAACCCCGGTCGCGCAACACTCTCTTACGATCATACGATCGCCTCACGCCCGCACATCCCTCACATGCGCATCTCGCTGTGCATGTGCAGAAATGCTGTCTGTAACTTGGATGTTTACATCGATTTATACATTAGGCAGTTTAATCCACATGTTAAGGATGTTTTCCCTGCACTAATCAGCCTGACGTAGCTGTGATAGTTTCCATTACCCCCGCGAGGGCGTGGGGTAAATGTGTAAATACTGTTCATGACATGCGGGACGCAGGACAAAGCGCACTGATATATTGCTGCATTGATTTAAAAATGTACACTTAAAAACTTTAGAAATTTACTTGAGTGAGAGTAAAAAGTAGCCACTTTTAAACCTACAAAAAAAAAGCAAATTTTTTTTCTCCAAAATGTAGCGTGTTTCTACCCACCTCCTTCAACTTAAAAACTTTAAGAAAATGTGTACCATGATGTGTTTTATTTTAATCCTCTAAAGGTTATGAAGTTGTCTTGAAGTTGAGTTATCATGGCTGTGTCCTGATCAGCAGTGAGAGAGATTATTACGTGAACGTGTCTGTTATCAAAGATGAACCCCAGCCTGACAAGCAGCTTTCACCAACGCTGACACAAGAGGGGTCAAAAGTCAGCAGTTGGTCCTCTCTCAGGGAAACAGGCCCTTATGCTGATCTGTGGGCTGCTTCCCTGCCCAAACTCAAAACCGAAATCATTACAACATTTCTAATCACTGATTAGCTTCACATTACATTGCTTTGGCTATTTTTACTAAAGATTTTGTGATGATAAGGCAACATCCACACCAATACGTTTTCAGTTGAATACTTCATTTTCCATTTTCCCAAGGATGCAATACTAGAGAACATTTTTGAAAGTCTCCATTTGTGATGGGTGAGAGGCATTAACATTGCAGAATCAATGGATTTTCAACCAAAAGGTATTGGTGAGGGCATGGTCTAAGATTCTGAAACTCTGAGATTCTAAAACTCTAAATCTAGAATCTTGATATCAAAATTCTACAATTCTGTACATTCTAACTTCAAAGCAAGGATTAGAAACCAGAATATCATAGAGACTTAAGGGTGGGCTCTTTGGACTTAGAAATTCACATACTGTAAAAACCACCAGAACACCCCTAGCAACCACCTATCAATGCCCTAGTCACTGCATAGCAGCACGTTACCACTCAGAACGCTTTAGCAACCACAAGGCAATGCCCTGGAAAGCTGATCTTAACCTTGTTGTCTGAAGTCCTCCAACACAAGCAGAGCAGCTGAACAGCACTAAACAATAATAGCTTGTAAGGAGGATGCGATTGATGCCGAGCAGTGTGGTTAGGAATGCACTTTCACCTATGACCTCAGAGGTCACTGGGGCACGATCGGACCCCCGTGATGGAGGCAAGAGTCATGAGGCTACAGAACACAGTGGTCTGTTGGAAAGCACTTGATATATACTGCTTTAGCATGGCATATCCTTAATTGCTTTGCTTACTACAGGAGAGACCGGTTGGTATTATAACATGCTAAATTTCTCCATCCAGAATTAATCTAGAGTGATGACATTTGTTTTCAATGGATTAATAATTTTGAGGTCTAAAAGCAATTAACATGAATGAAAGATACTTACATGGTTGCTGGTAGCTACCACACACCAGGCCCTAATCATTTATTTCTGGTACTTTTCAAATGCTTTGATGCACAGATTATATTTTTTAACCATGTCCTAGACCCACTCTTTCAATATTAAACTATGGAAATCCATTATAAAAATACAAACTATTACAGGTTTTAAATGATTATAATCTAAACAAAGAGTGATATAAACATATACTAATTCAGTACTTATTTTTGGGAAATGATTTCTATCAGTTTTTTTCAAAAATTACGACTGTCCCATAGTTGTGGCATCATTTCCACCACACCAAATAATTTTGCCCCTAATAAAGTTATTTTCAAAAGTTAGTGTACTTGTTAACCAAGTGGACAAAAGTATCAATGATGAGCATGCTTGAAATTAAATATGAAACAAATGATATTTGAAGAGAAAATAAAGGAAATTTAAGGTAAATATAACTTGTGAGCAGAATATTTTTATTTTGCGTCATTTCCAGTCAAGCTGTAATTTTGCCAAATTATGCAAAAACTGTGAAAATGTTGTTTAATTGTGTGTATTTATGATACATATAATGTTTTAATTCCAGAAATGATAAAATCCATCATTTTCGCCACAAAATTCTATTAAACACAATACAGAATTTGAAATGTGGTGGAAATGACACTGTGGTGACAATTTTTATGACTTTTAGAGAAAAACATCTCCTGTGATACATGTACATACACTGTTGGACAGTTTTAGTAGACTAGTTAAAAAAAAAATAATTAAGTATGACATTTTTTTTTTATTACAGTTTAACTTTCCACAGTGCTAAAGTGCCCGATGCCATGAGATGGTAGGTAGATTTGTATTAGTTAATGAGTTATGTAAAAACATTAAAATAATAATAATTACAATTGCCCCCTGACATCCACTACAATTTATTTGTGTTCCAAATAAGCAGGCAATGGCTTCCTTTTCTTTATAATAGCAATAAACAATCTCTTACTTGCTAATTTTTTAATTGAAAATGAAAGTTGCCAAGTTTAATTTTTATTTGACTTCAGTATCCTAAAACTGATGAAAAGGCTGAGGTTTGTATGATTTTCATCAGGAATATCAGAGCACTTGGTACTTAAGAGGCTCTCCAACACTTGAATGCTGATTCTTGACCCATAGTTTCAGGGTCATCAGTTGTTCTTTAGCGAAAGGGGTGAAAGGTTTTAATCCGATGGAGGTTTTGGCACTAGTCTAATCTCTCACTAATAGAGCGCTCTGACAGCAAGGAAGGCCTAAACATTAACCGTCACGACACACAGAGAGAGTTTGACGTCTGAAACTACTGCACAAAACATCCTGGTGCTGGAACACAATCTGTCGAGATGAAGAGGCCAAACCTAATGCTGTCTGCATTTGAATGCAGGCAGTAAGCTGCAGAATGGGATAACATCTCAGCTTTCTGTGATTTGGTAGTGGCCACTGGAATACAAAGAAGACTTTACAGAGGGAAGCACTAAAAAGGAATTCCTCAAGTTCATTTCAGTAGAAAGAACGAGCAGACAGGGCTTATGTTTCCAGATAGAAATAGCTGTTTTTATTTTTCTTTGGTGTTGATTCCTGGCCTCTGATTTGAAATGAAGCTCTCTTTTTCTCCTCTAGCAAACCAAGTAGTATTGAATTTATTGTATTTGAACTCTGTCCAACTTAACAATCTTTAGCTTTAATCCTTTCATCTCTCTCAAGAACACCAGCAAGTAACTTCATAACCTTGGCAATAATGTTTGTCCTCGGTTGATAACATTTGTTTTTCATGAATTTTTGTGCATTTAAAGACCACACATGCAAGTTTAAGTCAGGTGTATCTTTAAGTGGACATCCTGGGCTTTTCAGAGATACCAAATGGGCATTTGGCCTTGACAACTTCCTCTCCTTGGTTGTCAAAAATGGCTTATATTGCAAATGTATGATATTTTATGGGAATTATCTATTATTTCGTGATTATCATTTGTGTTTGATTGATTTGATTGAATTGTTTATTGGAAATAAAAAGCTCAATATGTAATTCGTTTTTATGTTACATGTTTTACCTGTTGTTGTTATATTATTGTTAAGTTTACAGAATCCTCCCTTGTTCATGTTACTCCAAAATGCATGTAACCAAATGAACTTCATTTTAACTGAGTTGTTTCAATGAAAAAAAAAGTTCACTTTAATTTATTTGTGTTTGCACAACACGAATATTTATAGTGAAAAGTGGAGCTTAAACTTAGGATGAGAACAGGTGCATGAAGTACACGATAGTTATTGCTCTCTTCATTGAGTGGTTGCTGTGCTAACATAATATAGTCACCAAGCTGTACTCTGTAGTGCTTTACACCAGCATGTATGTAGTTAGCATGCTAACACTTACTGTCACAAGCTAGTACATAAAGAAATAAAAGAGTTACTTTGACATGTCTCATTTTGTTGGGTTTACTCAATTTAATTATGTTCCCCCTACACAAAGTATTTGAGTTAAGATTACATATTAATGAGAAAACTCATTTCAAACACATGGAACCACTGTCCACGATTGAATAAAGTTCAATCCAAAGAGTATTTTTTTCCTTTTTTTTTTTTATTGTACAGTTGAAAAAGGTGAAAGCAAAATAATAAAATTACTATAAAATATGAGATATTTCTATGAACCTTTGCAAAGTTATTACTGTCATTATCACAACATTTCTTTGCAGGTTGCCTCAGAATTTTTTTTTTTAATAATTTATAAAATTAGACACTGTATGATTAAGAACACCCATTTTTGCCCATGTTTACATATTTTATAAAAATCTGATAAATAATAGAAATCTGTATCGACACCCAGCATCACATCTTTTTTAAAACATAACTTTCAAACGTAGTATTATACAGTGCATCCGGAAAGTATTCACAGCGCTTCACTTTTTCCACATTTTGTTATGTTACAGCCTTATTCCAAAATGGATTAAATTCATTATTTTCCTCAAAATTCTACAAACAATACCCCATAATGACAATGTGAAAGAAGTTTGTTTGAAATCTTTGCAAATTTATTAAAAGTAAAAAACTAAAAAAATAAGTATTCACAGCCTTTGCCATGACACTCAAAATTGAGCTCAGGTGCATCCTGTTTCCACTGATCATCCTTGAGATGTTTCTACAACTTGAATAGAGTCCACCTGTGGTAAATTCAGTTGATTGGACATGATTTGGAAAGGCACACACCTGTCTATATAAGGTCCCACAGTTAACAGTGCATGTCAGAGCACAAACCAAGCCATGAAATCCAAGGAATTGTCTGTAGACCTCCGAGACAGGATTGTTTCGAGGCACAGATCTGGGGAAGGGTACAGAAAAATTTCTGCAGCACTGAAGGTCCCAATGAACACAGTGGCCTCCATCATCCGTAAATGGAAGAAGTTTGGAACCACCAGGACTCTTCCTAGAGCTGGCCATCTGGCCAAACTGGGGGAGAAGGGCCTTAGTCAGGGAGGTGACCAAGAACCCGATGGTCACTCTGACAGAGCTCCAGCGTTTCTCTGTGGAGAGAGGAGAACCTTCCAGAAGAACAACCATCTCTGCAGCACTCCACCAATCAGGCCTGTATGGTAGAGTGGCCAGACGGAAGTCACTCCTCAGTAAAAGGCACATGACAGCCCGCCTGGTGTTTGCCAAAAGGCACCTGAAAGACTCTCAGACCATGAGAAACAAAGATTGAACTCTTTGGCCTGAATGGCAAGTGTCATGTCTGGAGGAAACCAGGCACTGCTCATCACCTGGCCAATACCATCCCTACAGTGAAGCATGGTGGTGGCAGCATCATGCTGTGGGGATGTTTTTCAGTGGCAGGAACTGGGAGACTAGTCAGGATCGAGGGAAAGATGAATGCAGCAATGTACAGAGACATCCTTGATGAAAACCTGCTCCAGAGCACTCTGGACCTCAGACTGGGGTGAAGGTTCATCTTCCAACAGGACAACGACCCTAAGCACACAGCCAAGATAACAAAGGAGTGGCTCCGGGACAACTCTGTCAATGTCCTTGAGTGGCCCAGCCAGAGCCCAGACTTGAACCCGATTGAACATCTCTGGAGAGATCTGAAAATGGCTGTGCACCGACGCTCCCCATCCAACCTGATGGAGCTTGAGAGGTCCTGCAAAAAAGAATGGGAGAAACTGCCCAAAAATAGGTGTGCCAAGCTTGTAGCATCATACTCAAAAAGACTTGAGGTTGTAATTGGTGCCAAAGGTGCTTCAACAAAGTATTGAGCAAAGGCTGTGAATCCTTATGTACATGTGTGTGTTTTTTTTTTTTATTTATTTTTTTTTATATCACGTTGTCATTATGGGGTATTGTTTGTAGAATTTTGAGTAAAATAATGAATTTAATCCATTTTGGAATAAGGCTGTAACACAACAAAATGTGGAAAAAGTGAAGCGCGAATACTTTCCGGATGCACTGTATCAGTGTTAGAGGACATATATAATTTGTTTTTGCCCAAACCCTAAAAAGTGATGTGATTATTAAACAGAAAATGTGATCTGAAGAAAACCTATTTACAGAACAAAAACCGGGATGCACCAAATGGTGTCTTGTTGGTAGATTAAAACCATAGCTTCTAGACTGTCCACGTCTTCATATAAACCCACACAGGCCATATTAATCTATCAGGATTTGGAAAATGCTGTAAATCCTCCATTTAAATATAGTTTTATGGGTGTTTGGAAGCGAGCTGCCTTCAATCTGGGTTAAATCATGCTGACGGGGGACTAAATGGATTATGGCACACCGCAGTGGAACTATAAACTTAAAGAGACAATTATTGATTTTGATATTTTTTTAAAGAATGAAGAGGGCTGTCTCTAGATTGGTAATATTAAAGCAGCGGGAGAAAGGCTCTGTGTGGCCAGCTCAGGTGGTTAGCGCTTTAATACGACATGGCGTGGGGGGATCATCCAGGGGACAAGGGTCAAAGATTTCCATCCCAAAGGTCTCTAAGACCCTAACAAATTGATTGCTTACATATCAAAAACCTTCAGCTCAGAATGTGAACCTCAAATTAAGCCTTGGTGGTACTGAACTCTACCCATATGCCCTATTGCCCATATGCCATTTGAGAACCAAGTATGTTAAATACTGTAGAACAATTAAAGGGACAGTTCACACAAAAATTTTAATTCCTTTATTTACAATTGACTGAAAATGATTAGCTAATATAAATCTCATCTATATTTGATCAGGGAGAAGAAACACAAATTATAAGAATGTGATAAAAGGATAATTTATGTTAAAAAAAAAAAAAAAAGCAAAAAAAAAAAAAAAAGCTGCTCATTGATTTTAAATATATATTTGGACACTGGCAGATCAAAAACAATAATCGGGGAACCAGAAAAATCACTGGCATGTTGAACAAAATGAAATGCCTTTAAAATATTTACATTCTTAAATATAAATAATAGCAATTTACAGCAGAAGCAGAACAGTTTTAATCAGGAGGAGATATTTGCTTCAGAATAATGCATAGCCCTGTATTCATTCCTGTATAAAACCTCTAATGATTATTTTGAGAAAACATAAGAGTTTAAAATAAGACAGGGTTACACACCTCAGTTTACTATGGAAAGACATCTTAGAGAGAATTTCATGAATGCTTATTTGAATAACCACCAGTCATTAAAAAACATACAAGGAAAATGAATGTAGGTCTATAATCTAAATGAAAGAGGCAACATAACATAGTCCAATTTCAATTAAAATAATTTTTTTTAATGCAAAATATTCATTTTGAATATTATTCTCTGTGGCTTGTGTCTATTATATAATGGCGGCTGAATGAGAACATCCACGTTCTTACTCTTTTTGGCAGAAATAAATTGAGAAGAACAAATAGACAATGTATGTATTAGACATAAAAGGATGACCCCTTATATTTTTATTTGGTATAGCCTGTAAAAAAATGCCCTATAAATTATAAAATGCCCATGAAAATCAAATCCAGGGGGCAAACTTTACCCCTTAATGGAAAAGTTCATTTCTGACCCTGCTGTATGACAACAAATATGATGGCTGTGACGATACTGTTGTAAGTTTAGAGAAATATGTCAAATCTGTTGAGAAGAAATGTAACGTAAACATTTTGAAAAATTCTTCTGTTTAATTTCTCTGAGTGGCAATTTCGCAAATCCCTCTTCCTGTCATTAAAATTCCATTTCAATATCCTCTGGGCCATGGCCAATTCAATTCAATTTCTAAAATGAATTAAATTCCAAATTTTGCTCAGGAAGTCCCTCATAGAATGCTTTCATTTTATCCCTGAAATAACACATGATTTAATGAAGCCACCAGTCAACGAACCCTTGATACACTGAACCAGGTGTGTCAATTTAAGGATAGTATAATAACGATCAGTCTGGAGGTCCCATCCAAATTCTGGAGTAAGGAATCACTGCCTTATTGCATTATCACAACTCTTCAGTCCCAGCCAAAGTTCTGACTAGTCATCTGGTAGAACTTCATGTTAAAAGGTCTGTAGAAGTCCCTGAGTCTGTGCAGCACCTCCACTGGTATGTTTGGATGAGGTCTTCCTTTGGACTTCCCCAAGCATCGTGGTCTGCTGCTCCCTTCCGGCTTTTTGAGGCATGGGAAGCCTTTAGTCTGGTTAAAGTAAAAGTGCTTATTGGTCACCACCCGTTTGAGACCCAGAAAATCCTGCACCCTCCCCATTTCTCCAGCGGGGTCGGTTACAAGCTTCTCGCCGCTCACAAATAGAAGCTGTGAGAGCGGGAAATACCTGAGCCAATTCTCTAAGTGTTTGGAGTAAATCCCTATGCGAACAGCACTCCAGGAAGTGTCAATGAGACCAGTGGTGAAGTTTTTGAAGACTAGATTCTGGAAAGATGGCAGGCCAGGGTTTTTGGTCAAAGTTTGAGTGTAGTCCGACACGGCCCGGGTCACGGGGTCTCGGACGACAACGATGAGCTTTGTGCCACGGCTCATGGAGAAGACTCTGTGAGAGGCCTCACGGGTGATGAAGTAGCTGGGCGTCTTCTCCATGGTGATCTGGCCCTCTAAAGTACGAGGCATTAAACTCCTACAGAACGAGAAAGTGGACAATTAAAAACTTGAATAGTCATGATGGCAGTCAATAGTGTTATCAATTCCATTATCATAGTTTCATCATGCTGCATGAAAAGTTTGAGATTAAATGGAATGCATAAAGACAAAAAATGTTATTGACAAAACCTTTGTTCCAAAACCTAGTTAGCTGCCTAGCTGTTTAATCCCTACATAGGCAGATATCTTCTTAGGCAGTATCGTTAACTTCTAAGTGACTTATTTGAAATGCTCTACATAGGAAGCAACTCGAAAGCGAAACATACAGAAGACTACTCAATTCATTTCAATAGAGTCTGACGTTAGCATGTTGCTAACCTAACCACGTGATACTCTAATATGCATAAAAACAAATAGCCCACACAAAACTATTAATATCTTTCTGTTTTAAATGAATTCTAAGTATATTTATAATTGATACAGGGTATTCTGTAATGGCCTTATGAGCAAAGCATAAATGCGATGCTGCCGTACATTTTAGCCACAATGAGGTGTATCTTAGAAGTGCCTATGATGTCTCTAAAATTCTGGTAATGCAGGCACTTCACTTGGTTTTGGAACAGATCTGTATGGCTGCATGATTGTTGGCCAAATGAAATATTGAACTCAGCAATTACAAGTAATAATGCCACATACAAAATCAAAAACTTTATTACAAGTGACTCTAGGGACATGATAATTGCCACCACTTCAGCTCTGGCCAGGGGATGAAGCTTTGACATATGTTTTGCATTTCAGTTCATTATGATAGAAAATGTTCTTTTTTATTACCAGATATAAAATACGAATTTCACTGATGAAGTCAACGGTTATTTTATTCTACGTAATGCAAAGTGTGAAGTGTTGTTAAATAAACATTAAAGTAGACTTTATTAAAAATCAGCCTTGCAAAATAAATAGTAGTAAAAAGGGAGTTGGTGAGTTGCTATAAAAGAAAAAAACCCTCAAAACCATAACTCTTAGCTGTTATTTCCTGGTGGGCTTTCTCCCCAGAACGTCTTCCAAAATGCCTTGATCCTTCCAAGACTCTTTAATGCTGATCTGAGATCAGTTTTGTGAGAACCCCATTCAAAAGTTTAGCCTAGCTCCGGAAATGGAAGCTGATCTTAAATCAGCACAGAAGGATATAGTCTTTACCACAAAGCGGAACAAATGCAGTGTAGGCAGTGGAGTATCTGACTTACCTTGAAACAATTCTCTAATTAGTATAAAAATACATAGCATTTGCAAAAATTTGGGTATAGTCCATTTAATTCAATGTCTAATAGCTCCAGCATCAAATGGAAAAGTCTTAACTCCAAGTCTCATTATTTCCAGAGAGAACATGTGCTGCAGATTAACTCTTCATTGGTCTGGGTTGGGGTTTGGAAAGCGGTCGCTCTTTCTCCATCTCTCTTTTTCTGAGGCTGGCCATCATCGCATTGCCATGAGGCTAATACTGAGGTCTAATAAGAATCATATTGCTCCAAGAGAGCCCTTCTTCTCAGCTTCACCACAGAGACAAAAACAAGAGGAATCAGACTGATTGGCTGTTTAGTGGCAATGGATAGCTGACAGTGAAATGAAGGGTAACTTCAAGAGCAATAAACTGGATTTGCCATGTTATTGGACTTGCCATGCTTTTTAAAGAATAGTTCACACAGAAAAAAAAAAAAAAAAAAAACATTAAATCTGATGTGATGCCTCTAAAGCTGCCATATTTAATTTGAAAACTACAATGGAGGGCAAGATCAGTGAGTAAATATTTACATTTAGCTTGTCAGGCAAAGCTATTGTTTTGCTTAAAGAGATAGTTCATCAAAAATGAAAATTCTCTCTTCATTTACTCACCCTCATGCCATCGCAGATGTGCATGAAGATTTTTTAGAAGAATATCTCAGCTCTGTAGGTCCTCTCAATGCAAGTGAATGGGTACCAAAGCTACAAAAAGAACATAAAGTCAGCATAAAAGTAATCCATAAGACTCCAGTGGTTAAATCAATATTTTCAGAAGTGATATGATAGGTGTGGGTGAGAAACAGATCAATATTTAAGTCCTTTTTTTACTTTAAATTCTCCTCCCTACCCAGTAGGTGGTGATATGCACAAATCACCAAAAACAAAAGAAGAAAAATGTGAAAGTGAAAGTGGAGATTGATAATAAAAAAGGACTTATTGATGGGTTTCTCACTCACACCTATCATATCGTTCTGAAGATATAGATTGACCACTGGAGTCTTGTGAATTACTGTTACTGTAAAAAATTTGGTACCCATTCACTTGCATTGTATGGACCTACAGAGCTGAATATTCTTCTAAAAATCTTCATTTGTGTTCTGCTGAAGAAAGAAAGTCATACACCTTTGGGATGTGTATGAAATGATGAGAGATTTTTTTTTTTTTTAGGTGAACTGTTCCTTTAAGTTGTATGGACTACTCTATAGTGCTTTTTTATAGTGTTTTGTCCTTTTTGGAACTTGACAGATGCAACATAATCACACGGAAAGTGGGCATGTGGTTTCCGAGAATTCATTATGCAGACTCATCGACAAGCTTCCAATCAGACAATTAAGCATTGGCTCCAATATTTACCTACCCTTGTGGCGGAATCACATTGCGTCAGCAGCGTGGGAGACCCAGGTTCAGCTCCTGCGACAAAACCAGGAGGTAATCGCATTGGCATAATTTCTGATGAGTGTTATTCGGAGGTTGCATTTTTGTCCTCTACCGTTTCGTTTTTACTCCACTGATGGTTAAGGTTAGGTTTGGGATTTGGGTTGGGGCTACATCTTATAAAATATGCATTCCTCTTCGCTGTAGAACAGCTTGAAAAAAAAAATATTCTTTTGTCACCCCTCAGTGAACATTTCACCTGGAAAATGGACCTAAATGGACCCACTTACTGCTTTGGCCAATGGAGGTATTGTTTTGCATTTCTGTAAGCACAGACCCATTTCACCTAAAAAACGTCACTGGGTCATGGATTTGGAATGTCATTAGGAGAAAAAAAATAATGCCAGAATTTCCTACTTTGGGTTAACTCTGGCTTTGATGGACTTGAAGATACAGTAACATTGTGGAGAGTGGTACTTTGCAGCATTACTTTAATACTGTGCGTTTCGAGTGTATTTACACAATGCATGTTCCCCGGGCCTGCTTTTAGGGATGTGACCTTGAAGCAGTACATGGCAACCTCTTAATTTGGATTCACAATCTCTTGGTTAATGTCTATGGTGTCATTCCCTGTCCTGCATCTACAGTGCACTGTTTGGCTATGTACACATTGCTAAGTGCATGTTTAATTTGGGGTAATCAAGCTAATGGAAGCCATAACGCCACAAGCTGTGTGTGCAGACGTCATGTTTACGTTGGGGAGAGCACGCTTGTAATCAGCGAATAGTTTGGGCTCATCTTAATCCATGCCACTGGCCCACACACTAATTTAAAAAAGCATAGCAAGATAATCCCTTTTAATTCATTTCGCCTCGGTTTGCAAAACAGCTGAAAAACAATGTCTGACAACCTTTGATCTCTTACCAGTTGTGCACTTGTGGTTTTTGTTTGTTATCAGGTGACTGTTGTTGCAACCTGTGCTATTGCCAGTGAGATAAAGCGGCTTGCACCCATGCTGTTTGATTTGATCACACCTAGCGTAGCATTAGTGGTTAGCATCTGCAGCGGGAATGCTAGCCTGGAGCAGCACATGAGTTTATCAGCACTGAGCCTGGCAACAATTTTCTTCTGTTTACTAGTACAGAAAGAACAGCTGTGGGTGGCCTGGTGCAAAATTGGACATTTAAAAGGAACTGTCCTCTGCTAGCCTTGGCTTAGCAGTTAGCATGTTAGCTGGCACATTAAAGAAATAGTTTACTGACAAATTAAATGAATTGTCAGAAATGATTGCCAAATTAAGGAACAATACATTTCCATTAAGTTAAGGCCATTAAGTTCGTTAAACATTATGTCGTAAGACTAGCTTTGTGATCTTCCTTGTCTCGCGACATGGCAAGTAGCGTTAAGACTGCAGCTCTGATTTAAACGTAAAAATTATGTTAGAATGGAAAATTCATTTCTTTTCCATGATTGAGTTCAAACTGTCCATTTCAATTAATTACTTCATTAGCCTGATTGAAAGATTTGTTTGTGTTATCATTAAAAATGTGCAGTATTTACAGTATTTTTTACAATAATATGTATATACTATAATGATTTACAGTATGAAATATAATTATTTCCAGTAATGTTTTGTAAAAATTTAAAGTAAGGTATATAGGTAGATATTGCTGTTTATCACTATGAATCGTATGTTTAAACAACATAAAGAATATGGTCAGTAAAAATGATTAAATATTAATAGCCTTGATTATTTTAAATTATTATTATTATAATGTATTATTATTATTATTTTCAATTATTTCTAATATTAAACATTTTAAATCTGCTTGACAACAGTAGCTGTTTGGTTTAAATTATGGTTCCTCTGACTGAAAAACAAATTAATCTTTTACATAAACATCTATATAATATCTTCTAAAGGCTAAAAGAAATTATGAAATATCATCAAGACCTACTTGTCAAATCTGAGCACAGTATGAAACATTATTGAGATCTCTTCTGAAAAAGTCTCCATGTTCTCTCCAATGAATCTCATTGCTTTCTAGAAGTAATAACTGAGATATTTATAAGATCTCTCTTGTGATTTCTCTTTTCTACAGGCGATCTGCATGACTGATTCAATATGTATTTGTATTGTTGTAAAGACTCTAACTATCCATGGAAAATTATTATTGTAAGAATCTGGTTTCATACTGATTGTCACAGTTTAAAGAATATCCATAGGGCCTGAAAATCACATATAAACGCACTCTTCCTCTAAGCTCCTTGCATAATACACATCATAACAGAGTTGAATCTTCACTCCCTCATGTATATGAACCGCAGGATATAAGCTTTCTCCCATTATCAGAGGAAAACCTCTAGACAGAACACCCCCTCGTGTCTGGCAGCAGTGACCCGGGATGTTCCCATCCTGATCTATGCCACATCTGGCAGCAATGAGTCTCAGAGAGGAAGTTGCTTTCCATTACCAGCTCACTATGGGCCCGGAATGGGTAAGGATCATAAGCTATATGGGCAGATATGTCTCAGAAATCTTGAATCAAAGCTGCAGCTGCACTTGGGCTGCTGTGTTACTAAGAAGCACTCATTAATAAGCTATAATACATTTTTAAAAGAAAAGGGGATTTTCTCCCCTTTTCTCCCCAATTTGGCATGCCCAATTCCCAATGCGCTTTAAATCCTCATGGTGGCATAGTGACTCGCCTCAATCCGGGTGGCGGAGGACGAATCTCAGTTGCCTCCGCGTCTGAGACCGTCAATCCGTGCATCTTATCATGTGGCTTGTTGAGCGCGTTACTGCGGAGACCTAGCGTGTGTGGAGGCTTCACGCTATTCTCCGTGGCATCCACGCGCCCCACCGAGAGTGAGAAACACATTATAGCGACCACGAGGAGGTTAATGTGACTCTACGCACCCTAGCAACCAGGCCCCCCACCCCCTCCTTTATCAGTATCTTAAGTTCTTTATCAATATCTTTGTGTCTTGTGTTTGTTGTTCTAAATAAAGATATCCAAATTGTCCTTAAAGATAAATTCAGTTAAGAAGCAATATCTATAAAATAATTGGTTTCAGAGTATGTAGCTTGAATATCTTATTTTTAACTCCTTATTTTTATGTATTTATTTATTTATTTTGGGCGTGAGGTTTTTCTAGTGGTATGTCACTACTAGGTGATTTGAAAAATTGGTCAATTTTATTACACTTTGAAAATGGCATATAAATATAGCAAAAACTGTTTAAAATCAAGTAAAGCCAAAAGCCAATAGGATAAGGAAAAATGAAATTTTGTACAGCTACACAAAAATTGAAAGCTTATTAAAAGTTGAAAGATAAATACACTAGTTTTAACACAATCTTCAAAAATGTCTAAATCTTCAAAAATTGCTTAGTATTCAATATTTCTAAAAACATTTTTTAAAGATAAATACACTAGTTTCAATGCAATCTTTACTAAAATATCTTAATATTCAATATTTATAAAAAGTTGAAAGTTTCAATGCAAACACTAAAATTGCTTAATGTTCAATGCTCATAAAAAGTTGAAAGACAAAGACACTAGTTTTTGATGCAAACTTTATTAAAACGGCATAATATTCATGATTATACACTCAAAAAATATTATAATTAATAATTAATATTATTAAGATTTATGCATATCAATTTCATAACAAAATTTCATCAAGCTGAATTGTTTAATGTTTAACAAAATTAAATGAATAAAACTTAAAATATTTAGTTTTTTGGTTAATTTATATTTGTATTAACGATTACCCAGTTCTATTTAATGGAATATTGTTATGATATTGAAATATGTCAATCTTACAATTATCCGTTTGAGTGTAAAAAGTTAAACTTTTAGGTATATTTATCATTTCAGTGGGTATGTACTTATGCTAGTTTTGCTAGTTAAGAACTTTTGCTTACACCATTGGTAGATTTTTGTTTGCTTGAATTTATATATATATATATTGTTATGATTATTTTTGCTGTAAGTTTTATTTCTTCAAGGGGGGCATTTTTTGCAATGCAGAAATAATGTCGCTCTCTCTCAAACACTCACACAAACTGCTGTGAACTGCTGAAATACTGCTGCTTGACTATTTTCATTTTTGTTTTAAACCCATAAGACATATACAAAAACCACTAGACATTATACAAATGAGCTCAGCAGGGTAAAACAATATTCTGAGTTCCTTCACTCTCAAGACTCTGTTTGAAATCCACCAAACGTCCTTAAAAACAGGTTGTATCTAAACACAGCACTTAAGAGGACAGCAGGGCATTCTCATTCAGAACGCAGCGAGGACACAGGCTTGTCATTACACAGGCAAATGGAAGCTTCCAGAAACTGTGGGAAGCAATTAAATGTCAGCTGGAAACAAGTGAGCAACATAAAACTGCTCAAACATGCAAAGAGACAAAGCAGGAGAAAAACACGCCCTTAGGAAAGAAAAATCACAAATGATATCTCTTAGAATGCGAAAATGAGAAAAACATCCCTGTAATCTCACATGTGTCTCCTGTTTCAGAAGATATGTCAACTATGTCTCAAACTGTGTTTAGATTTGCCAGGATAGTCTCTAATCTAAAGTCAATGGTTTCTATATGAACTCAAACATTTCTCATCATATTCTCCAAAGTCCAAAGTATCTGCTTTGCTGTCCACATTTAATAACTACTGTATGTCAACAGTTGTCTCATGTGTGTCTATTCTTATTTCCAAATGAATATTTGGGGAAACATTAGAAACATTTGAAAGTTAACATTTCATGAGCCAAAACCTAGATTAAGTCACTTGAGCTCTAAAATGAGCGATAAAATGTTCTTCTGGGACGCCAGTAGAGACACCTATATACAGTCTATATCCATAGGCCTTTGAGGTAGTGGGAAAGTTACAGTCAAGGCCAAAAGCAAGAAAGCTTTGGCTTGTCCCAAGTTGTCCTCCAACCCACAAACTGCACAGATACTTTCTTAACAACTTGTTTTTGATGCACGGCTTCTCAGCCAAAATGCCTAGTCTTCTACTTCTGAAAAATACTTCAGATGTATCAAAAGACAAGCCCAGACCATTCTCATATTTTGAGCCACTTAAATTTACTCAGATAAATGTCAAAAACAGTACAAAAAACAATGTGCTACATTTTGTGGTGTATTTTATGGTCATGTTTTTTGGGCTGCAGCATATTCAGAAAGCTTCATTTGTGTCCCACGGCAAACAAAATATAAATTAACTGATTAAGTAATGATTCAATATTTTTTTTCTTTTATAATTTTAGAATTCAGTATTGGGTGATGTAATCCTTTTAAAGGAGCTGAATAATGCATCAGAAATCACACATACCAAACTGAAACATTATGATGTTAAATTATGTAAATGCGTAAACTGCGTTAAATAAATGTGATGCACTGAACATTTAATTAATCTTACTGCTTATAAACTCAATAAAATCAACCGATTAATTGCATTAATTCAATATTCATAGATTCTGTAAGGATTTGTAAACATACGTCTCTAAAATTTTTCACACGTAAAAGGATTTATCTTTTAGATGCTGTAAATATGTCAACATTGTTTTGGTGTCAATGCAAACATAAGCAAATTTAATTTTAGGTGTGCTAGAACCACACTTTACATAAGAATACACATACTCATGAAATTATATACCATCACATCAAATTTTTACTTAAATCTTGTTGATAAAAAAAAAGTCCACAGACAAGTTATGCGCCAGGTGTTTGTGTGTGGGTGCCTACATGTGTGGCGAGGCAGGAAAGCAAGAGGTCAAAAGAGAAACTGGAATTAAAATGCTCACATCTACGAAAGAAGGAGGGAGGTCCAGCATTAACAGGAAACAGACTAGTAGCAAATCAAGAAGGGCAGTTTGTGTGTGTGTGTGCAAGAGAGAGAAACTAATTACCCTTCTGCCCTCACTATCATGTGGGAAAATCAGTGCTGTTGCTCTCAGTGTGTGTTTGCGTGGGTTTATTTCTGAACCGGCAGTAGGATGACCACACCCAAAGATTAAAAGACAATAGTCGTAAAAGACAACTACCCTCAAATTTAAATGCTTCCAACTCCCTTTTTTTAAATCTCATCTAAAACAGCCATCACTATGACCTTATCAGCTGGTTAACATCTGCAGTGAGCAGCCAATTACGTAATTGAGTTTGTGTGGTCCATATCTTGAAGATAATCGCACAACCTTACGCAATGTTTTTAAACTATTTTTAGGTGGAAGATCATCACCCATGTCATGTTTGCATGCTTGTGTTTCTTCAAGTCGAAGAGACAACAGAGGTTCTCATTGGATGAGCCTAATCACCAACATCAGAGGCGGCACTAGGGAGGGGCTAGTGTGTGCTTCATCCTCCCCAAGAAAGTCCATAGCACCCCTGTAGCACCCCCAGCAAATGTTTCTAACAGCCAGCAGATTATCCTTAGTATGAAGACTGTATGAAGAAACATTTTCCCTGACAATATTTTAGCAACCAGAGCCCTTCTACCAAGGTGAGCCTGCAAAGTTAGCAAAAAAGCATAACGCAGCAGTCCAGTAGACATTCGTATGACGGTTCACTGGCGAGGAGACAAGAGACAAGCATAATAAACTGCTTTTGTGAGGAAACAGTGCATAACTTAATGAATTGGCCACCTGTTCACTAATCTTCAACGTGCTTTACACTCAACAATCCTATTGGAGTAAACAATGTGCAGAGTTTACTACGATAAAAATGGCTGTTTTTTAGAGAAGTCACAGACGATTTTGCGCCATGTAGGTGTCAGTTTACGGCTCTCCCAGTTCATACGGTGAAGCCGATATTTTGAATCAAAACCCAAGGGCATAGCAGCCACGGGGGACGTGAGGGACACATCCCCCACACTCTTTAAAAACGTGATTTGGTCCCCCGCACTTTTTCAAGCTAAACACCTATCGAGTCCAAATGGTGGATTTGTATACAGTATTTGTTGTGTTTTGTTACTTTGGGCTGATTGAGCAACCATCCAGCCAATCGCAGATGAGTTTAATGAACCAAAACAACCCTTACGTAATAGGCCATCAGTCAGACAGTCTAATCAACCATTCATTTCTACAAAGTTGCTTTCAGTAATGCTCATTTAACCATGTTTTTATCAGCACTGATGTTGATCTAAATTAATAATATAGAGATGAGGAACACAAATGAGAGTTATTTATCTGCATTTCATTCTTGATTGGCAGCATTACGTGAAATGCACTGCAGAAAAACAAAGGACAATCCTTTTTTTAAGCACACATTGTAAGTGGAGTTTATATCAGCGCATGAGTCTTCATTAAGTTATGCTTTTTACATTATGTTTGTGAGGTAATATTTTGATCAGTTGTTTTTGCCAATTTAAGCAGATTACTAGATGTGTGTTAAGTATGTAAATCTATTTTTAATATCAGCTCCTGTTTTTTACCTCAGTGTTGGTGTGTAGTCGACAAACTGTAGGAAAAAAGATCGATCTGCTGTGTTCTTAGAACACTTCGGCATTTTACTGAAGTCAATAGATAAGCAGACATGCTTTTTTTTATATACATGAAAACATATGGATGTTATTGAAATAATTATTGTTGTCTTTTGATAAGAGTCATGCTCATCAGCTCACAAACTGTAGGGAAATTATAGATTTGCTTTGTTCTTATAATGCTTAAAACCTCTACTAAAGTCTCTTTGTAGGTCTGTAGACATACACATTTTAAAGGATTATAATTTTGTTTTGATCATTGATTCAGTGACTAACTAATTTCACACAAGACACTAAATTGTTTTGCTACACAAGGTATATACTTAAAGTAAAGGTAAAAATGCTGCTCCTAAAGTCACCAGAATTAAATTCTTTAGTGCTGTTTTTGCGAAAAGTTTCTCCCAGGGGAGCATGTCCCCAGACCCCCAATAAGGGTACACTATTATGTACTGTAAAAAGCTGAAAACACTCCTGAAAGTGTGTTACCTGTTTTATTGAGGCTGCAGCGCAGAGATTTCACTTCTGTTGTTATCACGTACAAACTGATATTAATAAAATGGCTTGGCCATGCCAGGTTTTGCACATATTTAGCGATCAAAGCTCAGCTCGCCCTGTCAATGATTTAGTACTTCTTCAGCACCAGCAATCAAAATTCGCTGGCGCCGCCCCTGACCATCATCCTCATCATTCTCTTCAAGTCCTGGCCGGATGTCCTTCCTTTCCTTACAGCCCTTTAGTCTGTTTATGAAGCTCCTAATTATCATTGTTTTCAGATCAGCATGTTTGATACTGTGTTAACGATCAGTCACAGGAAATAACAAGGAGGAAGATCTCCGCTGCAAAAAGACACAGGATAGACCTTAGTCAGAGTAGATGCCATATTCAAATTTTTGCAACTGAAAACAAAGCTATATTCTGAATGTTCATAGTTGCATCCAATTATCACAACCAATGTTTTCTGGATTTATCATCTACTGGAATTTTTATGTAAGACACTATTTTATTTTAACAGTCCAACCTATTCTACGTCTATCCCTCACAGCCTCATTTTAAATTGTGCAGAAAAAAAAGGTCTGCAACAGAATAAAACACTAAAGAAAAATAATTATTTTTTATGACATGGCTGTGTAAGGTATAGACATACAGTACAGTGTATTGTTCTATCTAAATGTGCAAAGTCACATATAATTATCACAACCCATGGTTTCTGGATTTTTTTTAATCAACTGGAATTTCAATGTTTAGTCTGCTAAACGATGACACAATGTTATTTAACGCTACAACAACCCAATAAATGTACTGTAGGTCTATCCCTCATAGCCAAATTTTCAATTGCAAATTTCTTTTTTGTCTACTCTGACTAAGGTCTATAACGAAAGACAAAATAAACAGAAATTTTGGAAACATGCACGAAAGCAATCTTCTTTTTCTTTCGGCTGCTCCCGTTAGGGGTTGCCACAGCAGACCATCCGTGTTCCGCATATTTGACTTGGCACAGGTTTTACACCGGATGCCCTTCCTGACACAACCCCCAGTGGCTGGGGGACACTCACTCACACCTACGGGGCAATTTAGAGTCTCCAATTCACTTAACCTGCATGTTTTTGGACTTGTGGGGGAAACTAGAGCACCCAGAGGAAACTCACATGAACACAGGGAGAACATACAAACTCCACACAGAATGGCCCAGTTGGGCCAGGACTCAAACCTTCTCACTGTGAGGTGACAGTGCTAACCACTGAGCCACCCAAACATGCATGAAAGCAATAATAAAGTTTTTTCATTTCACATAATCATACTTTCATATTTAAGGGGCGTTCACAAATACAGTGACTTCAGTAACAAAGAAACTGGAGGTCTTGAGATATGAATGACTGGGATTGTTTGCCATTGTGAAAACGTTTAACAGTTTAACTAAATGTGAATGGAAAGTGGACATAATTCTAAATATGAGCTTATGACAAATTCCCAAATGTTCCTAAGAACGACTGATTTAATGCTCATTACGCACGAAAAGAATTTCCCAAACATTTTGAGAAAAGTTACTCTTACTATTTCCCGATATTTAAGTCATTATTCAACTTTTCAATCTAATCAGTTCTTCATTTTCAAATCAGAGTATAAGAATGTTTTCACATCAGTTTCTTTTCAATAAATCTAGATTTGTAACATAAATTCCACTATTAACATAAGTTCAAATCCAGTGGCAGTCCTGACTCACATGGTGCCCCAGGCAAGATAAGACATGAGCCGTCCACCACCTGACAAAAAATAAATATATATAAGCAGGGCGCGACACAGCTCGGCCTGGCACCCTAGAGAGCACTCCCAGGCAAGGCTTATACTACCTATGCCAATAAATGCCACTGATCAAATCCTACGTGCATTTTATAAATGAGGCCTCTTTGTCCAGAATGCATCTGGGATTCAGGATGTGTCACTGTTTCTGGAAACAGTCGATTAAAACTGCATCACACAGAAATTTGACTGACTTAATATGGAGTGTGTAACAGCATAATGAACCTTTAAGACTGGGCTGGAAGAAACCACATCCCTGGCTTGATGAACAGCCCACCATATGTGCAGTTTTAACAGTCAGTAACATGAATTTGAGCCTCTGCATTGAGCAGAAGAAAGTTTGTAGCTCTTCTGCTGAACATTAAATAAAGTCAATCCACAAGCAGAGACTTAGGGAAAAGGTGTTGAAAATTTTTGATTGCCTGGTTACTCATACTTTGCTTGTTGGAAGGGTGGTATTCAAAGAAATGGTCTGGGCTTGTCTCTTGAGATGTCTGAAGTATATTTCAAAAGTAGAAGACCAAGCATTTCTGTCAGAAGTCGTGCATCAAAAACAAGTTGTTAAGAAAGTATCTATGCTGTTTGTGGGTTGGAGAACAACTTGGAAGAAGCCAAAGCTTTTCTTGATTTTGGCCTTGACTGTAACTTTCCCACTACCTCAAAGGCCTATGGCAATTGCATTTGAATAAAGAACTTGCAAAACACCTATGCGTGGTGATGCTAAGTGCAAATAGTTGTTTCTTAGAAAATGATTATCCAGCTAACCACATCATAAAGCAATCACAACAGAACAGTTTCTCACAGACTTGCAGCACAGACAGGTGTGTTCATGAAACATTGTTAAACAATGCTGTCAGACCACAGTGATCTTATTCATACTCGTCTGTAAAGTGTATATAAACACTTGGATGAAACTTACAATATTAAAATGTTGACAGCATCTAAAACTCTTTTACGTACAGGGTACTGTAAAGATTTTCATTTAGTAATGACAAATCCCCTGAAGACTGGTTGGAACTGGAATTGCCGGAACTAGTATAGTCTCATGACAAATCATTATAATTCGCAAGAGATGGTGAAAAATGTAAAATATCGTACGACTTGGCTCATACGACTTTTATTCCCATAGAGACCAACCACTCAACAAACCGAATTTAGCGATTTCAAACTAATTTTAGCTAGCCTCATATCTAACACTTTATTTTAAGACAGGAAACATCCGTGAACAACTTTGGTTGCTCATTCCATATTTATTCATGCACTAAATGACTGATGTATGACAGTAACCTTTCATACACTTCCTTCGTCTCACCTTATGGTTTGGTTTAGGTTTGAGTTAGGGGTTTGTGATGAGGAGGAGGGCGGGGCCGGGCCGTGAGTGCACACGACAGGCCCCCAATTGGGCTAATCAGCCAAGGAGAGGGATAATGCCGAGCCGGATGTGGCAGTTCGGGAGAGAGAGAGCCACACGCAGCTGCCGTGTGTGTGTTTTGTGTCTTTTTGTTTAAGTTTTCATTAAAATATTACTTTGAAGTAACTTTATACTGTTACATTGGTCCCGGGTTTTGGCACCAATGTAACAGTAAAAGATGGGCAAGGAGGAGGCAGGAACCGGCTGAACAGTCAAAATAATGTTCAAATCAAATCAAATCAAATCACTTTATTGTCACACAGCCATATACACAAGTGCAATGGTGTGTGAAATTCTTGGGTGCAGTTCCGATCAACATAGCAGTCGTGACAGTGATGAGACATACGCCAATCTACAATAAACATCAAATTAACACAGCACAATTTAAACATCTGTTATACATAATTAAACTCGACTTAAAACATCAAATTAACACAGCACAATTTAAACATCTGTTATACATAATTACACAACTTAAAACATCAAATTAACACAACACAATTTAAACATCTGTTATACACAATTACACTCAACAATATACAATAATAACATACATTGCACAGTATACAATATGCTGTTTTTGTTTTTTGTTTTTTTTTTTTTTTTGTTTTTTACTATATAGATACTATATAGATACACATTATTCAATAAAAATTAAAATATATATGAAAAAAGTATATATATAGAATGTACAGTATTGTACTGTATTGACATTCAGGCTGTCGGTTGATAGTCAGTTGTTAAGAGAGACATAATATAATGACAGTAATATAATTTATGACAGTCCGGTGTGAGATAAAAGAGTAATAAAGTGCAGGGATGATGTATTTTGATCGTGGGAGATCAAGAGTTCAGAAGTCTGATTGCTTGGGGGAAGAAGCTATCATGGAGTCGGCTGGTGCGTGTCCTGATGCTGCGATACCGCCTACCTGATGGTAGCAGTGAGAACAGCCCATGGCTCGGGTGGCTGGAGTCTCTGATGATCCTCCGAGCTTTTTTCACACACCGCCTTGTATATATTTCCTGGAGGGAGGGAAGCTCACCTCCGATGATGTGTTTGGCAGTTCGCACCACCCTTTGCAGTGCTTTGCGGTTGTGGGCAGTGCTATTGCCGTACCAGGCGGAGATGCAGCCAGTCAGGATGCTCTCCACAGTGCAGGTGTAGAACCGTGTGAGGATGTGGCGGTTCATTCCAAACTTCCTCAGCCGTCTCAGGAAGAAAAGGCGCTGATGAGCCTTCTTCACAACGACTTCAGTGTGGACGGACCATGTGAGTTCCTCAGTGATGTGGACACCCAGGAACTTGAAGCTGCTGACTCTCTCCACTGGTGCCCCATTGATGGTGATGGGACTGTGTTCTCTGTCTTTTCTTCTGAAGTCCACCACAAGCTCCTTTGTCTTACTGACGTTGAGGGAGAGGTTGTGCTCCTGACACCAGTGTCATGTTACATGAAAACTTAAAAAGGCACAAACATAAACACACATGGCAGCTGCGTGTGGCTCTCTCTCACCCAAACTTTATCCCTCTCCTCGGCTGATTAGCCCGATTGGGGGCCGGCCGCGCACACTCACGGCCTGGCCCCGCCCTCCTCCGCGTCACAGGTTTAAACTTAGGAAACATTGTATAAACATTGTTCATTAATCCATACATTTTTCTCTACGGGAGTAAAAGTCGTACATTTCTGTATAAGTAATCTTGTACTAATTATTACAACTTGTCGTGAGACTGGGTTGTCTGGAACCCTTCTTAGGGTACCACCACAGGTGACAGAGTTCAGTACTCAGGCACAATCCCATAGCGGGACTGTCATTTATCAATAAATGACTAATAAAAGTAACATCATTTTCACACAGGAAGACGGTATGTTGTTTCCAAGATTTCCAGTACTGTAGGACCAACCACATTTTACCAACTCACTGACAAGCGCCATTTCCCATCAGACATTTTTGCATTGGCTCAAGCATGTTAACCTTCCCTTCTGGCGCAACCAGAAGCGCATTGCGTTAGCAGCATGAGAGACTCAGGTTCGAACCCTGCATTGAAACCAGGAAGTAATTGCGTTCGCATATTCAGTGATGAGCGCGATTCGGAGGTTGCATTTTTCACTCTAAGACTACATTTTTACTCCACTGGTGATTAGGTTTAGGTTTTGGGTTTGGGTTAGGTGGTACAGTTTATAAAATATGCATTCCTCTTCACTGTATTACATCATGTACAGCCAAAAAAAAAAAAATAAAAAAAAAACTCGCTTCACAACTCGCTTTTGGCACACCTCCATGGACATTTCACCCGGAAAATGTTCACTCATGCCCATATGCCCAACAACACTCACCGCTTTGGCCACTGGGGGCAGTGTTTCGAATTTCGGTGAGCACAGATTGATGAGACAGTGTAAAAGTACAATTATTTGCACTCTTTGTCTGACTGAATTTAATTATCATCACAACTCAAATATTGAATTGAAACACCGTTAGTATTATGATTGCTGTTACAATGGTTTTGACCATTCTCTGGCAGAAACGAATGAAACCGTTATAATGTCAAATTAGGTAAATGCGTTAACTGCGTTACATAAACAGACTGATCTCACTGTGAATTCGGTGACAGAAGGTTGAAAGTTCTTCAGCAGAAATCAGTCTGTGCTGACTTGAAATTCGAATCACTGCCCCTAGTGACTGAAGCTGGAATTGTAGTTGAATGTATGTGCACATGCAAGCTCCATTTTCCAGATGAAATTTCCAAAAGCAAGTTATAAAGTGAGTTGCTTGTAATTATAAATGATATAATACAGTCAAAAGGAATGCATATTTTATTAACCATACACCCAAACCCCAACCCGAAACCTAACCATTATCAGAGATAAAATTTAATCTTAAAGGGAAAATGCAACCTCCGAATCGCTCTCAATATCGATTATCAGCCAGAACCTGTGTCTCTGAGGCATTTCACGCAACTTGCTAATTGTAGCGGTTCAGGACAAGGTAAACACACATGAATTGATGCAGAGATATCTGATGGGAGATGGCTTTTGTCATTAACTAAAATGTATGTGTGTTAGAACTACAGCACACTTTATGTTCAAATACTAATGAATGCTAAAGAGATCACGTTGAATCTAAGAAGCTAACACCTCTGACTTTATCTCTCCTATAAACAATTAGCTAACAGCTAAGTCTGTCATAATGATGCTTGAATATCAAACCTCACAGAAGGCAACAGCTGCCATACTGGACTAGTCAAGGACAATCATGCCACTTACTGAAAACAAGACCACCTTGACGCTATGTAACTAGCACACCTGTTCCCAGTCACAGGTCACATTTTTCTGGCCTTGGTCATGATTAGTCGTTTGAGCAAATGTATTAAGTTCTCCATCTGAATGGGTTAGTAGATCTGTGACTGGTATCAGTGAGATCTAAGATTGTTCAGTGGTCCAATTAAACAGTTCTAACATTAATTAATAGCAAGAGATGCATCAAACAGCTTCAGTATATGATTATTGTCAATCGCTCCTTACAAACATGGCCTATTCTTCATTACGATATGAGCTAGTACCTTAAACTCTGATGATATAGATCACACATCTATCTCTGTACTGTGATGCTGATGTGTGTGGTGATGGGCTCTTCCACACCACTACCCTCAACCCTGATCAATCAATGACTAGTTTAATGTTAGAGACCTCGGTCATATGGGAAATCAAGCCTGTCAAATCAGCACTTTGACATCATGAAATGTATGGGTTTAAAATAAAAATTGAATGTGTAATGTAAATGTATTGTATTCATTAGCATCAGAGATAGATTTACTGGGAAGAAAAGTCTGATTTTTTTGTAGACTGCAATGATTGCTGGCATTTTGTCTGAATATCAGTTTCCATTGGCAATGGATGAACATTTGAAAGCCATTCATTTGTTCTGTAATTTATTTGCATAAATTGACATATTTGACAAATATAGGCTGCATAACAATACATAAATACATAAAATAAATTTATAAATTAAGTAAATTCAGTAATTTATATTTAATATATATAATATGTAACATTTATTTGTTCATATTAATTTTATTGGTTGTGTTTTATTTTATCATGTCATTATTTATCACTATACATTACTGTATAGTTATCACTGGCCAAGAAAATGTCCTGGTCCTATTTTACTCCAAAATTAAAAGCACTAAATAAGATATTATAGTCTGCGCCAATTTTTAGGGCCATTAAGATTTTTTAGTTATGCACATTGTCTTTTTTATTATTTATAAAAATGCATTATTTGAATTCTAAAGTGTATATACATCATAGTACTACTCTCTTGGTACTGCCTTTAATTTAATTTCATTACATTTTAAAAAATCATTTTACAACAGCATCTTTTTTCAGCCTGATCTCACATAAAAATCAGCAAGTGTGTGCCGATTTTTCTTTAGCCAAAATCGGTATATGTTGACCGAATTTGAAAACACTGCCTCCAGAGGCTAAAGCGGTAAGTGTTTCAGAGCATATAAACAAGTGTGACATCCATTTATATCCAGGAGAGGTTGCCAGAAGCCAGTTGTAAAAATAATTGTTTTCAGCTGAACAGGGTGTAAAACAGTGAAGAAAAATGCTTATTTTATTTAATCTACCCCCAACCAAAACCCAAATCTAACCCTAACCATTAGTAGAGACAAAATGCAATGTTAGGGACAAAAATGCAACCTCCTTATCATGCTCGTGATTGTTTATACAAATGTGATTGCTTCCTTGTTTCATTGGGGATTGAACTGTGGTCTCCCATGCAACTGATGCAATGTGGTACCAGTCGAGCCACGAGGGAAAGTAAATATTGTTGACCCGTTCCAAATATGTCCGATGGGAGATCGGGCATGTCAGTGAGTCGCCATACTGTTGCCAATCCTAGGGTAATGGAACTTTCGGAAACAGCATGCTGACTTCCAATGTGATCATGTTGCCTTTTTTACTGTAATATAGTTAAAAATGAATGTTACTGTAATAAAAATCATCATTGAAAACAATAGGAATATTAAAAGTTCCCTATCTGTCACTCACTCGACGTTGTGTCGATATAGTGACACTAGGGGTCACTCTTGGGAGCCCCAAACACCTCTGCTTTTTTGAAAAAAGGCCAATGAGAATTGGCGAGTGGAATTTGCATGCCACTCCCCCGGACATACGGGTATAAAAGGGGCTGGTATGCAACCATTCATTCAGATTTTCTCTTCGGAGCCGAGCGGTTGTATTCAGTGCACTGAATTCAATTCTCTCCAATGACGCACCTCAAAACTGCTGGATTTACAGCGCATTTCAGCAGCTTCTCCCCCTCTGCACCCGTGGAGTGCAGAGAACATCCCTGGGCACTTCAGCAGGGTGAAAATAAGAGAGTATATTCTAAAAGAGTATATTTTCATTCACAAAAAGAGCGACACACATGGAACGTCTTTTTATATATGATTTCCGTTTGTGTGTTATTCCTGGTTGCGGTCATTATCTCTCCGCATCTGACGGCCACGATCGCTGCCTTACGTGTCTGGGCACTGCGTTCGCAGAGGCAGCCCTTGCCCCGCTAAGGGAAGTGGGCGTCCGCATCCTCAACTATCTCGATGACTGGCTAATCCTAGCTCACTCTCGAGAGTTGCTGTGCGCACACAGGGACCTCGTGCTCCGGCACCTCAGCCGACTGGGGCTTCGGGTCAACTGGGAAAAGAGCAAGCTCTCCCCAGTTCAGAGCATCTCTTTTCTTGGTTTGGAGTTGGACTCAGTCTCGATGACAGCGCGCCTCATGAACGAGCGCATGCAATCGGTGCTGAACTGTCTGAAGGCATTCAGACGGAGGACAGCGGTTCCACTGAAACCTTTTCAGAGGCTCCTGGGGCATATGGCATCCTCAGCGGTGGCCACATCACTCGGGTTGATGCATATGAGACCGCTTCAGCACTGGCTTCAGACTTGAGTCCCGAGATGGGCACGGCGCTGCGGGACACATCACGTGGCCATCACGCCTATCTGTCGCTGCCTCTTCAGTCCTTGGACCTACCTTGCATTTCTACGGGCAGGGGTTCCCCTAGAGCAGGTCTCCAGGCGCGTCGTGGTTACAACAAATGCCTCCAAGACGGGCTGGGGCGCTGTATGCAATGGGCACACAGCCGCCGGCTCCTGGACTGGCCCGCAGCTGCGTTGGCACATCAACTGCCTAGAATTGTTGGCAGTACTGCTCGCCCTGCGGAGGTTCCGGCCATTGATCCAGGGCAAGCACGTGTTGGTCCGGACGGACAACACAGCGACGGTAGCGTACATCAACCGTCAAGGCAGTCTACGCTCCTGTTGCATGTCACAACACACCCGCCGTCTCCTCCTCTGGAGTCAGCAGCACCTCAAGTCCCTACGAGCCACTCACATCCCGGGCGACCTCGACACCACAGCGGACACGCTGTCATGTCAGGTTACCCTCAGGGGAGAGTGGAGGCTCCACCCTCAGGAGTCAATTCGGTCCAGCACAGGTAGACCTGTTTGCCTTCCTCGGAATCCTCCCACTGCCCGCTTCGGTATGCCCTGACCAAGGCACCCCTCGGTATAGATGCGCTGGCACACAGCTGGCCCCCTGGACTATGCAAATGTGCATTTTCCCCAGTGAGCCTACTTGCACAGACCCTGTGCAAGGTCAGGGAGGATGAGGAGCAGGTCGTCATAGTAGCAACCTACTGGCCCACCCAGATGTGGTTCTCAGCTCTCATGCTCCTCGTGACAACCCCCCTCTGGCAAATTCCCCTGAGGAAGGACCTTCTTTCTCAGGGACAGGGCACCATCTGGCACCCGCGACCAGACCTCTGGAATCTCCACGTCTGGCCCCTGGATGGGACACGGAAGACCTAAGTGGCCTACCACGATCAGACACGATCACTCTAGGGCTAGGGTGCCCTCTACGAGGTGCCTGTATGCCTTTAAGTGGCATCTGTTCGCTAAGTGGTGTTCTTTCCGACGCGAAGACCCCAGAGATGCGCAGCTGGATCGGTGCTTTCCTTCCTGCAGGAGAGGCTAGAGGGGCAGCTGTCCCCCTCCACCCTGAAGGTGTATGTAGCCGCTATTTCAGCTCATCACGATGCAGTAGATGGTAAGTACTTGGGGAAGCACGACTTGATCATCAGGTTCCTGAGAGGCACTAGGAGGTTGAATCCCTCCAGACCGCACCTCATCCCCTCGTTGGACCTCTCTGTAGTCCTTCGGGGTCTACAGGGAGCTCCCTTTGAGCCCTTGGAGTCAGCTGAGCTTAAGGCACTCTCTTTGAAGACTGCCCTTCTGACTGCACTCACTTCCATCAAAAGCGAATCGTGCCTGGAGTTCAGTCCAGGCTACTCTCACGTGATCCTGAGGCCCCGACCGGGCTATGTGCCCAAGGTTCCCACGACCCCTTTTAGGGATCAGGTGGTGAACCTGCAAGCGCTGCCCCAGGAGGAGGCAGACCCAGCCTTGGCGTTGCTGTGTCCGGTGCGAGCTTTATGCATATATTTGGATCGCACACAGTGCTTTAGAATCTCCGAGCAGCTCTTTGTCTGCTTTGGTGGACAGCGGAAAGGAAGTGCTGTCTCCAAACAGAGGATCGCCCACTGGGTCATTGACGCCATCGCAATGCCATATCAGGCTCAGGACCTGCCACACCCTGCGGGGTTATGAGCCCACTGTACCAGGAGTGTGGCTGCCTCCTGGGCCCTGGCCAGTGGCGCCTCTTTGGCAGACATCTGCAGAGCAGCGGGCTGGGCAGCACCAAACACCTTTGCAAGGTTCTACAATCTCCGGGTTGAGCCGTACAGCTGGCCGGGTGTACCGCTTGCACATAGCGCCTTTCCCCTCCCTTGAGGTGAAGACATGCACTCTTGCCCAGGCTGGGCTAGCCTGTCCCTATTGTTGGGCAGTCGACTTGTTCCTGTAGGACTGTTCGATACTCATAAGAGCGTTGGGGGAGGTTACGTGATGGCCTGATGCGCTGGCTACGAGGCACACAGTGGTCTGCCCATCACACACCACCAGTTCACGTAACACAGCTCAGATAGTTGTGGCGTTTTGTATAGGGACCCCTAGTGTCACTACATCGACACAACGTTGAGTGAGTGACAGACAAGGAATGTCACAGTTACTTTTGTAACCTCCGTTCCCTGATGGAGGGAACGAGATGTTGTGTCCCTCTTGCCACAACGCTGAACTACCCACTGAAATGACTGGGACCTGGTCTCGGCTCCTCAGCACAAAACCTGAATGAGTGGTTGCATAACAGCTCCTTTTATACCCATATGTCCGGGGGAGTGGCATGCAAATTCCACTCGCCAATTCTCATTGGCCTTTTTTCAAAAAAGCAGAGGTGTTTGGGGCTCCCAAGAGTGACCCCTAGTGTCACTACATTGACACAATGTCTCATTCCCTCCATCAGTGAACAGAGGTTACGAAAGTAACCATGATGTTTTTCTTGTCAGTTCTATGACACTCTGCGTTATACAACACTCATAAGATAACAAGTAAATAAACCTACAGCAAAACACAACCATTTTCTTAAAAACAGCTCTTAGGGGCCTGGGTAGCTCAGTGGTAAAATACACTGGCTACCACCCCTGGAGTTCGCTAGTTCGAATCCCAGGGCATGCTGAGTGACTCCAGCCAGGTCTCCTAAGCAACCAAATTGGCCCAGTTGCTAGGGAGGGTAGAGTCACATGGGGTAACTTCCTCGTGGTCACTATAATGTGGTTTGTTCTCGGTGGGGCACGTGGTGAGTTGAGCGTGGTTGCCGCGGTGGATGGTGTGAAGCCTCCACACATGTTATGTCTCTGTGGCAACGTGCTCAACAAGCCACATGGTAAGATGCGTGGGTTGATGGTCTCAGACACAGAGGTAACTGGGATTCGTCCTCCACCACCCAGACTGAGGCGAATCACTATGCAACCACAAGGACTTAAAAAAAGCACATTGGGAATTGGGCATTCCAAATTGGGAGAAAAAAAAAAACAGCTCTTAAAGTATAAACCTTTATACCTGACACCTTGGAGCACCATAAAGAATGTCAAGAGATGAAAAGGGCAACAGTAGTTTGTCAGCAAGATTGAATATGCACAGGTTAATTAACTGTCCCTATGCCTAAGCGCAATAAAGTTGGTTACGGAGAAATCGATAAGCAGCAATTCTGCACAGATCATTGATTGGGAGGTGACCTTTATTCCAGATAGTGATTTATGGAGTCGTGAAAATGTACTACCAGAGTCAGGTAACTGCATTGAGTGGGGGTAGAAAATTATTAGGGAATAGAGAACTACTATAAATTAAGAAACATGTAATAATAGACACTGTAATAAGAACATGTTGACCACACATGGCAAAAAAAAATGATTTTGTACAAAGAATTCAAAAGTTTTAAAATCTTTTAGAATGTATTCTATAATTATTAGGGCTGACGATTTAATGTTTTTTAGTTTAATGTGATAAATTATAGAAAGCATTTGTGTTTCTGTTGCAAAAGTATATATTTTCCAACCATTGGCGCAATTACAAAGTACAAACCAAGTGTTTTTACAAGCTGCGTCAGCAGGGGGCAATCAGCGCCTCAACAAACCTAACAAGCAGCCACAGAATGAAAACCGGCCACACAGGACAGATGCGTTCTTGACAACTGAACGAAGCACAACAGAATGCAGGGATCTCGAAACGCTTTTCACTTGACACAACGTCCTAAAAATGCAGCGTTTATGATGCTGAAAACCACTGAGACGCCCCAAAGGCATTCGTCTGATGCATACATAAACTGACAATATAATTAAAAATAGCACAGATGGAACATAAGAACAATTATTTCAATTGTTATGTATTATTTATATTGAATTATCTCTATTTGGGGGCCTTTCTTAACAAATATTGATATATGTGATAAATTGTGAATAATTATATTAATTAATCAGCGTGTCATGATTAATTCGATTAAACAATTTAAATCTATGGACAGCCCTAATAATAATAACAAAGAACAACATTTAATTTAATTTTAGTGGTGAAAAGTTTGACAAATTTCAATGTCATTACGATTCTTTACTAAATGATGCATAATGAGATCTGAAATTTAGTCATTATTCAGTTTGATTAATATTCGATTCAATGATAACACTCCTGGTCTTGATTAATTACATTATTCTGATTGTTAACAATTGAATTGTTAAATTATGTTTACAAAGTTTATATTGTTTTCTTAACACACACATTTTTTCGTATAGTTTCGTTTAGAGTTCCCACACTGCATCCACTTAATTTGTATTCATTTGTCAAGTTCATTGCTCTTTTGCTGTTTGTTTTGCTATTTGTTTTCATGCTTTGTAAACAACTTTGAGTTTCTATATATTATATGATATGATATGATATTATAATATAAATATCATTGCTTGTCATATAAATAATTTTACAATGGCATCACTTTCAGTTGCATGGACCCCTTTATAAGTACTACTGTACATTATAGTATATGAGCACGTGGTCACTGAGGAGAAGTTCTTGTATGTTCTCTCTCTGAACTCACTCTTGTTCTATCACACACACTTATAGTGACCATGCTCTGTTATACTGTGACAACGCACGTTCATGGTCAGCTCCCAGCTGGCAAGCACAATAGCTCAGCTGTCATTGCACATCTGCACATACACACATAATACTCATAGTGTTGACAAGGCTGTTATTGAATTATACTTTTCAAAAAGCCTTTACATGGGTGGTTCGTTTACATAAGGCAGTGGCTATACACTGGAACAAAACCCTGTGTGTGTGAGTGTGCTTGTGCATTAGAGAATGCTGCAAATGTACCTACAAAGTCGTTTTGCAGCCGTCTGTCTTCACAAGAGAGGAAACTAAACTTTAACAGTCTAAAATTATTTCACATAATGTATTTCTATGCAATAATTAGTCCAGTGGTTTACATTGGAAATCAACTTGTAAAACAAAATAAAAAAATATTATATTGTTTTATTATTAATATGTGGCAGATGAATTTGCACTGAAACGCTGTATAGTTTGATTAGATGCATGGCCTTCAATGGCCCAGATGTGGCAAGTGTTTTCTCATCCCTTTTAAAAGTCTGTTAACCTATTTATTTTTCTGTCCTAACTATGCATGATTACATGTTTAGTTGCATTTTATTGTTTTTCATTTAGCACTGTTTTTCCCTGCTGATTAAACCACTGATTTAGTCTGCATCGCTCTCATTCATCTGATGAGAGTGACAGAAGCAGCACTGATAGTCATTTTATTGACAGAATGTTGAATGTCCTGCCGATGAGACATGACTCTAAGCTGGGAGTGTTGTTGGCAGGTGATATTAATTAACCAAGTGGCATTAAAACAGAGAGGAAGAATCAATGGCTGATCATGCAGACATATGCATAACTGGGTCTAAGGTCTAGAGAGGGTCTAAAAATGTTTACACGTACTGTGTGTAAAAACATAACTTTCATCTGCAAATCAGACTAATAAAGTAAGATGCCTTAGTGTGTAAACCCTTTGAAGGGTTAATTAAACTAAATGTGCTCTGCTGGAATACTTCATTATGTTGACTGCATAAAAGTTTATGCACGTCAGATATGTTTATGCATTTCAGCAATTATTAAGCAATATTGTGCTGTCTCCCTAAATTAAACTGTTGTCTCTGTAATAAAATTGGGCTATTCCATGAGATAAGACATGAGGTGGTTGACTTAATTACCACTCAGTAAGATTCTAAGTGAGTTACTGGTTAAAAACAATGCATATTATGCATTAATAGATGCATGATGCTATTATTTGTGATTTGTTTTTAAAAAGCAGAAATATTAAAGAAATAATAAACACCAAAGTCCCCCAAAATACATGCAATTGAACATATTAAGACTTATCCGGTTGCTAACGTGTTCTGAGTGGTTGTAAACATGTTGCTGTGTGGTTGCTAGGGTGTTTTGGTTAGTTGCTACACGTATGCTTACAGGCAAAAGTCAAACGAAACCGGCCCCCAATATATTCTGGTCCCTATGGCTTGGGTCCATCTTTCAAAGTCTATGGATTTTTTTTTTTGCCCGTTTTATCATCCACCATGCGGAAATCGTTCAGTCCGATTACTAAATGGGGAAACATACTCTAAGGAAGTAGGTGAATGCAGATGCAACTTGCTTTGCAAGCTCGATTTTATGTGTTGTTGTGTTCCAAAATGCATCAGACCGCAACTTATAACAAATGGCAGTAGGTGTTGCATTCTCATTGTTGCCACAAGGGGCACTATAACCGTGTGAACTATCTCCTTCTATGGTGACTTTTCTTTTAAGCCAAGTACTGTCATGACCGAGCAACGGTTGGAAGAGATTATTGCTGAGCAAGTTAGTTAAAGTCAATATATTAATTCCAATTTACCTAAATAATAATACTTACAGTTTAATAACACAGAAAATGTAAGGTAACTTTATCACCTCTGCGTACTTACGTAGACATGTGCTAGGCTAGGCTAAACGAACGTCTTTGACCGTTGCCTTTTTTTTCAAGTGTCGCACACCCTAGATAGCACACACACATCTCTGAGATGTCTGTTTTAGATCTTTTCATCTGGAAAGCATCAAAATCGAACTAACATCTGCTAAACATCTTTAAAAACATCAGATTTACAAACAAATCTATATCAAAACATCTTAAAGACATCTGCTGAATGTCTAATTGACATCCGAGACATACAGTGTTGATATACTGTATCCCTGATAGCACACATACTGTACATCTCTGAGATGTCTGTTTTAGATCTTTTCATCTGGAAAGCATCACAATCTAATTAACATCTGCTAAACATCTTAAAAAGATCAGATTTACAAACATTCAAAATCAAACATCGCAAAGACATCTGCTGAATGTCTTATTGACATCTGTGAGGAAACGGATACAATACGTCTAATAGAAGTATTGCAGAAGAAAAAACAATGTAAAATAGACATCTTCCAGATCTAAACACACACATCTAATAGACGTCTTGGAGATGTACGTGTGCTATCAGGGTACCCAGCACGCACATCTCCGAGATGTCAGTTTTAGATCTTTACATCTGGAAAGCACCACCATCTAATTAACATCTGCTTAACATCTTAAAAAGATCAGATTAGCAAACATTCAAAATCAAACTTCACAAAGACATCTGCTGAATGTCTTATTGACATCTGTGAGGAAACGGATACAATACGTCTAATAGACATATTGCAAATGAAAAAACAACGTAAAATAGAGGTATTCCAGATCTAAACACACACATCTAATAGACGTCTTGGAGATGTATGTGTGTTATCAGGGTACCCAGCACGCACATCTCCGAGATGTCTGTTTTAGATCTTTACATCTGGAAAGCACCACCATCTAATTAACATCTGCTTAACATCTTAAAAAGATCAGATTTACAATCGAAATCATAAACGTCTTAAAAACATCTGCTGAATGTCTTATTGACATCTGAGACATACTGTAGCCTACTTATTGACATACGTCTTATAGAGGTATTGCAGATAAGCAAACCTAAAAAAAATACGTCTTCCAGATGTAAACACACATCAAATAGAGGTGTAGGTGATGTAGCCTACATGTGCTATCAGGGACAGGAGCGCGACGTTTCTTTTTTTTTTTTTTTTTTTTTTTTTTAAACTTCAACTGTTCAAAACTCTTTTCGAGACAGCTTCTTCTTTTTTTTTTTTTTTTCTTTCTTTTTTTGCTCAAAGGTCGCGTTTGTTGTGAATGGCCCCTAACTCTTATGAGCTAAAGCCATGAGTCTTATCAAACACCACAAATGGCCTTAACACCAAACTCTACTCTCCGGAACGTTTAACAGACGACATACCTGTACCACTGGAGACCCTTGTCATAGAACCTGTCAAAGAAGTGCGGCTCTGCACCCACGGCTCTCACATCGGGGTGCACGCGCAGGAACTCCAGAAGCGCGCGAGTTCCCCCCTTTTTCACGCCGATTATAATCGCCTGGGGAAACTCTTTGGTCCCAAAGTTGTTGGACACCGACAGGTTGTTGAAGTTTTCATAACCTAAACCGCGTTGCCGTTTCTCATCCTCCACGTCTTTCGCATCAGAGTCCAGCTTGTTGGACTCGGGGAGCTCGCGAACGATGGAGATGTTCCAGTGCGCGTCCGGCTGAAGTTTATTCCCTTCCTTCGGGAAAAGTTTGCTTCTAAACCTCTGATGGACGTACAGTGGAGTCGGCATGGAATCGCAGTATCCAGTGAGGCAATAGAATAAATACGTGAAAATTAGGATCATGGTAAATAAAACGGACACCTTGGAGTGCGCCTTCAGGTGTCCGAAGTTGAAACTCGTTGTCCAACATCCCATGAGTGTCTTTGCTTCGCATGAAATAAAATGTTAAACGGAGGAATCATGCCTTATGGAAAGTACAATAACAGTTAGACTAAACATTTATGAATAGTTTTTGTTATTAAATTTTTTTTTTTCTTTTTTTTTTTTTTTTTTTTTTTTTGCGCCGCGTGTTGTTCACATCGCCAAATCAAGTGAATGTCATATGCGCGATTTTGTTGTATCCAGGGATAAAATGCTTCTTTTTGCCTCCTATAGTTTGACAGGTTTGACTCCGGATCTTCATTTCTTTGCCTTGAGATCTTACAGCCGTGGGCGTTTTATGCGCTCCGAGATGCGCAAGGTTACCCATTCATCCATCACACTCGTTTTGGTGCGTATCCACGCCCTGCTTTCCGAGTTCCCACCCCTTTGCTCCGTTGCTCAAATTACTTTTATGACTTACCTACCTAAGCAGTTTCAAATCCATTAATTATTGCTAAATCGACGAGAGCCTATTTCTTATGGTTAAGAAAAGAACAGGTCAAAGTTCGCCCTGCATAAGAGGAGTGAAATGTTATCTTAGGTATTTTTATGGCATGTACTTTCCTTCACTGCTGTGTGAGGACTGCAGCCCCCTGTCAGTATTCTTTAACCCACATATACATATGTACACAGATGAAGAGGTCAGTCTGTGAGCAACACCTGTCTTGGAGGCCACACACTCGGTGGAGACAGTCTGTGAACTCTCTCTTGATTTTTACTGTCTACACTTCAAATTGGGCAATTCAGAGAAAGCACAGTGATCGTCACGGTCAACTTGATAACTTTGGCAACGTGGGGAATATTCTTTTCAGTCATATCTGTGCGGTTTGATCTGAGGCGATTTTTGAAAATTTTGGACAGTTTCTAGGAGGAATAGTAAAAAATGACGAACAAATGGTCGAAATATGGCCGAAATTAAGACAAAATAGGTTAGGCTATTTTTGCAATTTGCCTGTGCCAAGAAACATAAAGAGACCAAGAAAACAAGCTTTGTACATTTATTTATTTTATTTTTTACAAAGGTTATGTATATGTTCAATGATGTGACTCCTTTTTGTTTTTGTCCGGATATATTACGTTTAAAATAAATAAATAAATAAATAAATAAATACATTAAAAATTCATTCCCAATTCATAATAATTACTTGAAAACACCTCTTCGATAATGAATATTTTTCATTAATTTAGTTCAATGTCATTATGCTATTTTTTAGGGCTTAAATAATAAAAATAAATAAATAAATAAATAAATAAATAAAGTCATGTGGTCTATCTGTCCGAAGCCAGTGAAAAAAAGGTCTCATTAAATGCTGAAATTCTTTAAAAAAAAAAAAAAAGTTGCCATGAGTATTGCATAATAATCTTTTATTTGTATTTTTTTTAAATATGCAGTGATTTTATATTATATATTATCAATATTTAAAAAAAAAAATAATAATAACTTTTGTCCGCCAAATCAAAATCATTTGATTTAACTAACATGTAGGTTGCCAATTGCCATTTTGTGAGAGAGAAAAAAAAAAAAAAAAAAAATTATATATATATATATATATATATATATATATATAAAGGGAGGACCCCTTTAGTCCACACAAGACTGTGTGTGGTTTAAAAAAAAAAAAAAAAAAAAATCGGAAATTTTGCCTTTTTAATAAAAAGGCACGTTTTGTGTCATATGGAGTAACCCTGATAAAACATCTTGATATTCTTGACTCAAAAATTCATGATATTTAAAAAAAACAAAAAATTTTACTTAAAAAAATTGTGTTTGAATTTGTATTTTTTTTTTTGTAATGTATAAAGTAATGATTAAGTTATGAACACTCATGTATTCTAGGTGCAATTACTTTAATTTCTTTTACTTGATGGCTACACCACATGACATTTTTAAAGTGTTTAAATATACATTTACAGTATATATATTTGTAGAAAATGCTCGAAATATTTTTCAAAATTGTATGAAACCAACATGGACACTAAGATTACATTTCTACAAACTTGGCACGTGTGAAAGTAAAAGTTTTAAAATATTTTACATTTTTATCACTGTTGATATGTATAATTTTTTGCAAAACTTGTTATATGTGTCTCCAGTCCAGGTACAATTCCCTGCAGTTTCCAGGTGAAATGAACACTAGAGGCGCTACAACAACTGTGTGTTTTATTCACTTTCACTCAAATCATGTCTTTAATGGCTGATTATGACTTTATAAATACTTATTTTTCTCTATATTACTCAGACCCTGCTATTTTATGATATCTTCACACTTTTACTCAAACACATCTTTTGAAAAACAAAACATTTCAATGCTTGTATTACAGACCCACCTACATACTGTATATACACTTATTCCAACATGATTAGCTTGTGCTGTAGCTCACCTGATAGGGCATTTGGTTTGGTTTGGTTTGGTTTGGTTTAATTCAAGCCAGAATCTCAAGCTGACTTGTGACATGACAGAATCATAGAAATAGCACGAAATGATGTGGTTGCTTCAGAAAATTTGCTTTTTCATTTTGCTTTTGCATTTGAAAACACTTTTGGTTAGGTTTTGGCATTGATTAGGTAAGGATGTCTTTTTTAACGTCTCATATATATATTAAAACACTAATGGTTATGTTTAGGCATTGATAAGATAAGGATGTCTTTTTTAATGTTTCATACATATTTTTAAAACACTAATGTTATATATATATATATATATATATATATATATATATATATATATATAATTCCCCTTAAAACCTCGTCTGCATACGACACCATTTTACTTGCTTTTGGTTCCCCCAGCTGGTCATTTCACTGGAAACCTGCAGCAAAAGGTGTTATAAAGCACATCCATTTTGAATTGCAAAATAATTCAATTTCATGATGTTATTTGTCAGTGACCCACTTATAAAATAGTTTGTATCTTCTGAACACTAGGTGGCGCTGTCTTCAAACCCCTCAGGTGCACTCCTTAGGACATGGTATTGGTGATGCCTACCAAGTTTTGTTTCAATATGACAGTGTTCATCAGTTTGCATTACAATTTAAAATTGCAGACAGGCGGTACAACCGATCATGGAAAAATTGTTTAATCGGATTCTGTATGCCCAAAGAAATCCATAGATTTCAGACCAAACGGTCCAAAAGTTAGTAGCTTTCTTGACCAATATGTGGTGGTGTCACCAAACTTTGCATATACCCTCAGATCATGGTCCTAATGAAGCATACCAGGTTTTGTTTCGATAGACCAAAGTGTTTCCAAGATTTTTCCTTAGTTCCTGTTTTATGACTTCGTCATAACTGCCCTCCCCAATAATATTTACATTTGATTTTGTTCTGACAGTCTTGAAATTGAAAAGACAATCTTGACAAGACAATCTTTCTTGACAGTCTACAGTCTCATTGATGCTACTGGACAGGTGTCATTATGGTCCAGACTCTACGGAGCCTGTAGCAAGGCTAAAAACAACATTGCCTGACTATGCCCATTCTCTTTACCCTAAAGGGCAGGTCACAGGGACCTTATTTATTTCATCAAATGTGTTCAGATAGCAATATTGTACAGTTCTAGAGCTACAACCACTGTGTAACCTCAAAATGTGTTCTAATAACACTAATTCACAATTTGGCCTCTGAAGACCAAAGTTTTTTTTACATTTTGCAAGTGGAATTTTCCCACAGTCATTCATTATGCAGGTCTTTAGCTGCACAATTTTATGGGGCCTTTGTTGCAGTATTTTGCACTTCAAAATGCACCATACATTCTCAATTGGAGATAGGTCAGGACTGCATGCAGGCCAATCTAGCACCCGCACTTTCTGCTTACGCAGCTGTGCACTTGTAATCCGGGCAGTATGTGGTACGAAGACCCCATATAATTGCACTGCTGAAGACCTGCATAATGGATGAATGGGGTAAAATTCCACTTCCTAAACTTAACAAACTTGTGTCTTCAGTGCCCAAATGCTAAATGAGTTTTATTAGAAGAAATGGTGATGCTACACAGTGGTAAACACTCGACTTTCCCAACTTTTTTGGAGCATGTTGCAATCATCTGGTTTGAAATGAGAGTATATATTTTCAAAAGAAAATCAATTAAATTCACATGTAAAACATCAAATAATGTGTTGTTGTAGTACATTAAATATACTGTAGCACAGGGTGAATAGAATTTTCAAATCACTCCTTTTTGTTTTATTAGCATTTTCCATACTGTCCCAACTTTTTCGGAATTGCCAAAATCTGCTTCTAGAGTTTGTTGTAGGTGTTGAAGGCCATGAAACAATATGTCATAAAACTGTAACATGTTATTATAGGTTATTAATTAATTTTTATTTAAACAAAAATCAATATTTCCTGTCTATTTATTTATTTAGTAAGTAACCAAGTAATATGCAGGAAAACTGTATATACTCTCAGCCGGCCATTACCACAAAATAAACCTCTTCAGGTAAATACAAGACTGATCCCTATCAACCTGTCAGGGTTTCTTTTGTGATGATGACCATCTGACTGTACATTATCCCTTTTATTACAACAGCCAGTGATAGGCTTCTAACCAATATTTATTTGTGAGATTGAGTTACAGTACAAGAGATATTGCTCATCACTTAAAACAAACCTCTATCAAATAATCTAGAAAAGAGTGCCAGTTTTCAAGAGGAAAAGAGTGGTCACAGCTACATGTTTGAGGTGGACCACAAGAGAGCTGCCACCCACAAAGACCAGAGGTGGGTAGTAATGTGCTACATTTACTCCGTTACATTTACTTGAGTAACTTTTAAAAGTGGGTACTTTTTACTCTCACTCAAGTAAATTTCTAATGAAATATTTTTACTTTTACTTCTTTATATTGGGTGGCGTTACTGTCGTTACATTACTGGGTTTAATTTTAATTAATGTGTAATTTATTGAGAGATTATTGAATGGGACTTTTAAGAGCGGAAGTTCACACAGCTGCACGCGCTGTCCCGGTGTCACATACTGTCACTCAATCATTGCATCAAATTCTTCAAAGTGAAACACTTTCTTCATTCTGCACAGTGAAATAAGAAAGGTTTCGTCATGCAGTGCCTTCATTTAACACCAAGACAAGCTGATATTTCAAGATAAAAATCACAGCTCCAACTTTAGGCAGCACGCTGAGGTAAATTTTGGCTCTAATCCTAACGCGGGCTTTTCTGTGTAATGAGATGGTCATTTTCAGGGTGATTCTGTACTGGGCTCTTGTGACATCAGTTTTTAAGTGTACATTTTTAAATCAGTGCAGCAATATATCAGTGCACTTTGTCACGCGTCCCGCATGTCACGAGCAGTATTTATGCATTTACTCCGCGCCCTCGTGTGGGTACTGGAAACTATCGCAGCTACTTAAGGCGCATTAACTGTAAATCCATGTAAACATCCAAGTTAAGTGTAAATCACTGCCATTAGCATGATCGACAACTGGAGCACAAACAGACAGCATTTCTGCGCGTGCACAGCGGGGCGCGCGCGTGAGAGATGTGCGGGCGCGAGGCAATCGTATTGCGAAGAGAGTGGCTGTGTTCGCAATCATTCACTCATTCACTATTTCCTATATAGTGAATGGCAGTTAGTGCACTATATCTCTATATACACAACATCACTGGGACCCATCATTCAGGCACATGATTTCTCTTACCACTGCTACGCTGATGACATGCAACTCTACTTGTCTTTCCAGCCCAACAACACCACAGTGACTGCTCGAATTTCTGCCTGCTTGGCGGACATCTCGGCCTGGATGAAGGAACACCACCTGAAACTCAACCCAGCCAAGACTGAACTCCTTGTCTTTCCAGCCAACCCTGCTGTTGAACACAACATCACCATGCACCTGGGTTCAACTACAGTAACGCCTTGCAAATCAGTCAGAAATCTAGGGGTAACCATCAACAGCAGTCTAAATTTCACAGACCACATCTCAAAGACCGCAAGATCATGTAGATTTACACTCTACAATATCAGGAAGATAAGACCCTTCCTCTCTGAACATGCCACACAACTTCTTCAGTCACTTGTCATAACTAGACTGGACTACTGTAATGCTCTCATTGCAGGCCTCCCTGCATGTGCAACTAGAACCCTGCAAATGATCCAGAATGCAGCAGCACGTCTGGTCTTTAATGAACCAAAGAGAGCACATGTTACACCACTCCTTGTCTCTCTTCACTGGCTGCCGGTTGATGCACGTATCAAATTGAAGGCTCTGATGCTGGCATACAAAACAGTCACTAGATCTGCTCCAGCATACCAAAAATCATTTATGCAGAGCTATGCGCCCACTAGAAGCCTGCGGTCGGCTAAGGAACGTCGCCTTGTTGTACCAACACAAAGAGGCACCAAAACACTTTCCCGGACTTTCGGCTTCATCATACCACGTTGGTGGAATGACCTTCCCAACTCCATACGTGAAGCTGACTCACTTTCTGTCTTCAAAAAACGACTAAAAACACATCTTTTCCATGGGCATTTAACCAGTCATTAATATATATATATATATATATATATATATATATATATATATATATATATATATATATATATATATATATATATATTCCTGTTGCACTTTATTCTGTTTTGAATACTATTATGATGCTAGTGAAACTTTGTAATACAGCACTTTTCATACCACTCTCTCCTAAGATGATTCGCTTATGTTTTCCTCTTTTGTAAGTCACTGTGGATAAAAGCGTCTGCCAAATGAATAAATGTAAATGTAAATATAGTGGATAGGGGGTGGTTTCAGACACAGCGAGTGAGTTGGTGCCTTATGTAGGCTGCATACTCTGCTTTTAGAGACTGCTGTACAGAACTAATGATCTAAATACTTATGACACTGAAAACTGTAACTACACTGAAATAAGAATCCACACAGGACTTTAAAAGCTATGAAATAGCAAAAGAAGGCATTAATAAAGCATGGTCTTGCTTTGGTTTATATTTCAGCATTATATATAATGTCCTTGTGGTACATTTTCATGTTTAACCATAATATTTACTAGAAATGTTTCCAAACCTCTCTTATTGACAAATTCATCCAGATCTGACAAGAGCCCTTAAAGGGATTGTTCACCCAAAAATTACAATTCTCATTATTTACTCACCCTCTTGCCACCCCAGATGTGTATGACTTTCTTTCATCTGCTGAACTCAAATGAAGATTTTTAGAAGAATTTCTCAGCTCTGTAGGTCCATACAATGCAAGTGAATGGGTGGCAACATTTTAAAGCTAAACAAACAAACATAAGTCAGAATAAAAGTAATCCATAAGTAATCGCATCTTCAGAAGCGATGTGATAGGTGTGGATGAGAAACAGGGAGACAGATCACTTTCACATTCTTCTTGTGTTTTTGGTGATTCACATTCTTCTCTGCATATCGCCCCCTGCTGTCTAGCAAAAAATGACAACTATTGATCTGTTTCTCACCCACACCTATCATATCACTTCTGAATACATGGATTTAACCACTGGAGTCTTATGGATTACTTTTATGCTGCCTTTATGTGCTTTTGGAGCATCAACATTTTGGCCTACAGAGCTAAAATATTCTTCTACAAATCTTAATTTGTGTTCTGCAGAAGAAAGGAAGTCATACACATTTGGGATGGCATGAGGTTGAGTAAATGATGAGAGAATTTTCATTTTTGGGTAAACTATCACTTTAAAGTGATAGCTCAGCCATAATTTAATATTCTGCGTCTTTATATTCAGCGTCTTTTGTTCAAGCCAAAATTGCATAATTGCTGTGTGGTGGAAATGTTGTAAAATGTCACAGAAATATAATGAAAACGTACTTCTGCTGACAGAAAACATACAGTAAGACAGGTCTTTCACTTTTACACCTACAAGTGAAAAACAAATCTTATCATTATTTAAAGGGGATTACAGAATAGAATGTTGCTTCAAGTAAAGCTGGTTTTGAAACAATGAGAAAACTTTCAACAGAAACATCAATACAATCATATTTTGAAAATTAACTTATTGTGTAGTGTATTTTAAATTACTTGTGTGGACAAACACAAACTGTGTGTACATACATCGATCAGCCACAATATTAAAACCACCTGCCTAATATTGTGTAGGTCTCCCACGTGCCACCAAAACAGCCAACCCACATCTCAAAATAGCATTCTGATATTATATTCTTCTCATCACAATTGTACAGAGTGGTTATCTGAGTTACCGTAGACTTTGTCAGTTTGAACCAGTCTGGCCATTCTCTGTTGAACTTTTTCATCAACAAGGTGTTTCCGTCCACAGAACTGCCCCTCACTGGATGTTTTTTGTTTTTGGCACCATTCGGAGTAAATTCTAGAGACTGTTGTGTGTGAAAATCCCAGGAGATCAGCAGTTACAGAAATACTCAAACCAGCCCATCTGGCATCAACAATCATCCATGCGATTATCTAATCAACCAATCGTGTGGCAGCAGTGCAGTGTATGAAACCATGCAGACACGGGTCAGGAGCTTCAGTTAATGTTTACATCAACCATCAGTATGGGGAAATGGACCGTGGCATGATTGTTGGTGCCAAATGGGCTGGTTTGAGTATTTCTGTAACTGCTGACCTCCTGGGATTTTCATGCACAACAGTCTCTAGAATTTACTCAGAATGGCCTGCATTGATGGTATATTGAAGGCATGCCATGATGATGAAATGCCTCTAATTGGCTCCATGTGAGAGAAGAACTGTGGGACATCAGAGAAAGATTTGACATGCTATTCATGACAGGGTGCTGAGGAAGAGCATTTGTTTAAGATGTTTGCAGAGTTTTGGAATTGTTACCATATTGCATGTCATTTAGCAGATGCTTGTCATTTGAAGCAACCTATCGTAGGTTAGTTAGAGGTACGGTGTACCCTGGAGCAACAAAAGTGCTTTTCTCATGGGCAAAATAGTGATTTCTGAACAGCTCCAGTTCCTGAGTAACCTCTACCTGAGATGTTTGCATTTACAAACCAGATCACACACTATTAGGTAATTTACAGACAGTGCTGGTGAGTAGTGACACTATACTGTATACTAAATTAACTACATTTTCAGTAGCTTGACTGTAGTTAAGCTATTTTCACAACAGTTTAGCCTTTCCAGTAACCTTCTACATTTTTCAATGAGTAGCCTTGTGGCATCACAAAACTCTACATTTGTCACAGCAGCAATGGAGGCGAGGGAGTGATCAAACACGCTCGCCTTAATCTTCCTCTATCTCTCTCGTGTAGCGTTGGGGGGAAAAAAATTTTTAAGTGAATTGATTCTTTCAGACAGTTCTTTTAAATGAACCGATTATGAGGTGATTTCCTTATATTTAGCATTGGGAACTCCTATTTAGTTTGTGGTTCCATTGGACTGTCCATGTAAATGGACTAGTTCACATCAATGATTCAGCTGAGCCCCACGATGCCTTAAAGGGACATTGCTTTCTTTTTTGAAGTAAAACATTCTGTGTATTGCTGCTGTGTATCACTATATTTCGATTCATGTACATAAAATAGGATGTTTTCTAGGTTACTAGTGTATATTAAGTATGAAAGTATGTTCGATTTAATGTTGTCACCCTATTTGTTTAACCCTTTGAAAAATTAACCATTGTTTTACTATTGTAAGCCAAGTATTGTAGTTACCATAGACTGTAGTAACCATGTTTTGTTTTTGTTTTTGGTGGAAAACATGGTTGTACTATAATAATATTGTTATAACCATGACTGTACTGTAGTCACCATGTTTTGGTGAAAACCATGGTTTTGATGATTAACTATGGTTTTACTACTGTAATACTGAATCTATATAGTAACCAAGGTTTTCCTCTATGTAGTTTTATATTTAGTAAAATAGTAAAAATATATAGTTTTATATATTGTTTTATAGTTTTACTATATAGTAATATTGTAGTAAGGATGATTGTAGCATGGTTCATTTTGTTGGTACTACAGTATGGTTTTACTTTATACTATACATTTCAGAACTCAACACTTCTCACTGCGAAAAAAGCATTTGTTGAAACCAAGTTGCCAAAACGGCTCGTTCTCTACTTCCTCCACATTGTGAGGTCACATTGTGGTTGACATTTGCATCTGACCGCCTCCACAACAACGCCTACTTTACCTTATCACCTCCGTAGCTCCACCCAGTAGCGGTGAGCAGTGAGATGGCAAGTAGAGAGCAGGACAGTCAAGAGCAGAGAGCCAATCATAACAGTGGGAGTTTACTGTCAAATCTTAAAGGAGAAGCAGCACCAAAACCGAGCATTTCTGACAGATAGTCAAAATGAGGGGGCAAAATTATCATGGTCTCGGATTGACCGCCTCCTCTCGCGTCGGCGCAACTATTGTGGTCAAAAATGAAGAACCCAGGCTGCCGACTGTAGAGGGCATGATCACTTGTTGCCGAATTAACACTTTCCTCTCGCTTCTCTTTCAGAAACCTGTCTCTGTCCCGTGTGCCCGCATGCACATGATGTAGAAGAGGTTAATCACGCCACCACCGAGGTGCGAGCCATTGTACTCACACCCCAGATCTGAAAGCATGCATCGTGCCGATGGCCCAAGATTTTAGACCATAAAAAACATAAATACTGTGAAATTTAAATCAGGATCCAAACGATGGTTTAAAAGTAAACCTGATTATTTTAAAGTTTGGGTTTGGTGCAGCAGAATTATATTTGATAAATTAGATAAACCTTGATTTAATCTAAATTTAAGAATAATCCTTGTCGGTGCAATCCACCCCATGTTTTACATATATGTGACTGTTTTTGTGTGCAATAAACTGTACTAAGATAATAAGTGAACCTCAAGGAACATAATAAAATAATTTTAAAAAAGCATGTCATGATCACTTTAAGTTATGAGTAGCTTGTTCAGGTAGCTTGTAAATTACAGATTCAAAGTCACTTCTGCTACACTGCTTAGAGATAAGAAGGCAAAATAATTGATCTGCAATACTGAAAGGCATCTTTCATGGAGGTTTCTTTTGTCAAATCTATGATCTAAAATCAAAATTCAGACAAAAAATGCTAGAATTGACAGAAAAAAATAGGGACCAGTTCACTATTCTAATCAGAATTTTGTCTCAACAGACATTTTACGCTTGATGCCCATGTCCTTAATCACCTTCAGCCAGATGTGGCACACTTGTTTTCACAGCTGGGGAGGTGTTTCTTTATTTTAACATGCCCACACATACTCACATAAACGCACACATTTAGTCTGACACTCAAACCTCATTTAATCTGGTTGCTCAATCAGAGAAGGGTGAATGAGGGCAGATCGCATCACGCTAATGGTTCAAAAACAACAACAAATGTGCAGAATTTCCAAGGTCACCTCTATCAGAATACAGAGGAACTTGAGGAGTGGTGAGATAAGTACAAAGCCTCCTGAACACCTGCATAACATCTTTGGGATGCCAGCTGAGGTTCACCTGCAGCAGCAAGTCATTATAGCTTCAATACATTTACACTGTCTTTAAAGGAGAAGTGTATTATGTCTGTGCCACTAGTTGCACCAGATCTAATTGTAAAAATGTCAAAATTCCAAATAAAATTGAAAAATGAAATTTACATGACTTTGGCAGGATTTTTACAAAATGACATTACGTGGTCTATTACACGTGTCTCAGCAGTTCCGAGGTGAAATGTCCACTGTGTGGTGCTCAAAGCGAGTAACATGTAACTCGTGTTTTCCCAAACAGGTGAGGTTAAGGTAAACGGTCTATTGAGTTTTAAATCAACAAAACTATCGAAGATGTGAAAATGCAATTGCTTAAGCAACCACATTATTTTGTGTTGCTTCTTTGACACTTTTGGCCCATGTGTCAATGTGCATGCTCTTCAGGATTCCTACCCGTGTACTTTGCATCACAAGTGCATCGTGCTATCAGTTATGCTTTCGTACTTGATCACATTCAAATAAGCTTGTAAATGTAACTGTAATGCAAACATTACATTTACATTACATTTATTCATTTAGCAGATGCTTTTATCCAAAGCAACTTACAAATGAGGAGAAAAATGGAAGTGATTCATCCAAAAAAAGAGGCAACAATATAATAAGTGCTGTAATACAAGTCTCGCATAGTTTAGAGCAGTACACATAGCAGGGAAAGGTTTTTTTGTTTTTTTAAAGAACACGAAGGTAGTGCGTTAGTATGAATGGGTTAGGTGTTCAAGAATTAGATATGTCTTTAGCTGTTTTTTGAAAGAGGCTGAAGACACAGCTGCTCAGGTGGATTTAGGCAGGTCATTCCACCAGTGTGGAACAGTCAAGGTAAAGGTCTGGGACAGTGATTTTGTGCCTCTATGAGATGGCACCACGAGGCACCGTTCACCTGCAAAACGTAGGTTTCTGGAGGGAACATAAGTCTGAAGTAGTGAGTGTAGATAGTGGGGTGCGGAGCTAGTGGTTGTTCTGTAAGCAAGCATCAATACCTTGAACTTAACGTGAGCAACCATTGGCAGCCAGTGCAATTTGATGAAGAGAGGCGTGACATGCGCTCCCTTGGGCTCGTCGAAGACCACTCTTACTGCCGCGTTCTGGATCAATTGCAGAGGTTTGACAGTACATGCTGGAAGGCCTGCCAGAAGAACATTGCAATAATCCAGCCTGGATAGAACAAGAGCTTGGATGAGGAGTTGTGTAGCATGCACAACTAAATGTAAATGTATCATTGTATTAAGTGTTTATATGTCAAAAAAAGCATTGTCTGAGGAACAGAGTGAAAAGTATTTGTCTATGAACCGATATTCTTGCTTTTTACTTGTGATTTGTGTGAAAGTGAATAAAAGTCACTGTTGATAAATGGCCTCTAGTGTTCATTTCACCAGGTAACTGCGAGATACGTACAACAAGCCACTTAAAATCATTTTGCAAAAATGTATGTATAGTAAATTGATTCTATGAGAAAAGTTGCCTAAAAGCCTCTTAGCAGCACTCACACAAAGAATTTCAGTGAAAATACGCTCATATCCATTGAATTTGCTTGCAGAGCTTGTCTGAAAAATACTCCGTTTTTGAGCGTTCTTTTCTTGGACCTCAGCACAGTGTTTGCACATGAAAGCTGAAGTCTATGGTGGCAAAGCAAGTCTCTTTACACGCATGGCATTGAAGGCCTGTGGTTAGTCTTAAGTATAGGGAAGACATGAATTACATTACAGTGCATGGGTGTAGCAGACAAAAAAAGAGAGAAGGAGAGAAATGAAGGAAACTTCACATAAAGAGAGAGACATAAAGGGATGTTTTCAGGTGGCATGTTGGGGCAGGACATCTCTAAACATCTAAGAACCTTAAAGGTGAAGTGTGTAATTTCTAAACCACTAGTGGCACCCAACAGACTTTCAAACACTGTTTTCAAACACTGTACCTGATTTCAGACCAGCAGATTGTCCTGCCCTGAATTCACATCATCGTTGAGCTGATGTTGTTGTGTCCACGCAAACAAACCCATTGCAGTTCCACTTTGCGCCAATATTGGTGCAGAAATCACGCCATTCTACTGTGCTTTAATGGGCGTAAGACATTTATCAGAATGTGCATGGAGAAGATGTTCAGTGTGACAGTAAACATGCAAAACAGGCACAGAGAGTAGACTACACAGAAATCCCAGCATAAATATTTAATAATATATTTAATAAATTGAAACGTTCTAGGAAATTATGTATTCTTCCACTGTGGTTTATAAAATGAATTATGTTAGGACTGTCAGTCGAATTAATTACATGACATGGTGATTAATTAATCAAATTGATCACAGTTAATCGCAGACATCATTATTTGCTGAGAAACGCCCCCAAATAAATTCATATAGTTAATCTTTTTTATATATATATTTATAAATATAATATGTAGGGCCTATAATAAATATATAGTACGGTTTGAAACTCAGTTTGAGATAAATTGCATTATTGAGGCAGATGAATAAAGCATTGATTAGACAAAACAAAAAGGGTGGCTTAAAGGGTTATTTCACCCAAAAATGAAAATGCAGTCATTGTTTACTCACCTAAAAAAAAGCATCCCAGGGTGATACCTCAAGAAGTTGTTTGAGAAAATGTCAAGAGTACATGTCTGCAAATTCTAGGCAAAAGGGTGACTACTTTGAAGATGCTAAAATATAACACAGTTTTGATTTATTTTGGATTTTTTTTTTTTGTCATAACATAATTCCCATAGTTCCATTTATGTTATTCCATAGTTTTGATGACTTTACTATTATTCTAAAATGTAAAAAAAAAAAAAAAAAAAAAAAAAAGAATATATATATATATATATATAATAAAGAATGAGTAAGTGTTTTAAAACTTTTGACCGGTACTGTATATTTCAGCAAGCTGACATTTCACAGCTAGTACTTAGTTCCTATTTTCATAGTGTGTGTGTGTGTGTGTCAGTAACGGAAATCATGTGGAAAGGGTTCCCTGTTATTCTTCTCTGAGTGTCTCAAGATAAAGGTCAAATATTACTCCTCTATTCTAGAATATTTTGTTTCATTTACATAATTAATGTAGAATATTTATGTATGCTTTCACCAAATAAAGATTGATCTCATTGGATAATGTAGTTAATGTACTGCTTTTCCTGTTCTTACAAAGATATATAATGCTGTGCTGAACAATAAAGTACGAGAAATCTCTGATGCATACTTAAGTGTCTGTGTCATTCATTTCTCCCCTCATAAGGATCCGGATCGAGACAACGACTGCAGAACTGACTTGATACTTAGGGGCCAATCCTGAAAATTCCTAATATTGTTATAAAAGCATATGATGACGTTTGGTGAGAAATAAACAAAAATCGAATGTATTATTTATTTACTAAAACTGTTGCTCTCTGTGCATTGTTGAGTGTAGTGAGCGGTTCTAGAGACTATTTATTTATGAGAGACGGGCCACTTCTATTTAAATGAATGAGAGAAATTGGAACGCTCAACCAAGGAGCTCTTGCGCCCAGTGGTCAATGAATGTAGAAAGGAAGTCCCGCCTTACAGGTAAAAGATCCAATCACCTTTTAGAGACAGACATCACCTGTCAATCAACTCGAGAATGCGCATGCACATTATCTATAAAAGCCGGGAAAATTGCGTTTTTGTTGTATTTTGGCGTAATATGAGGTAAATAAGTGCAATTTATTATAACAGTTTTGGCAGTTTTTACTGCTTATTTAAATATGCTCTTTGATCGTAATATTGACCAACAGTTTTTGAGATTTTGGTGTTCCCCCATTCAAGTAGATAGAAGCTGCACTGTCATGACTGGAAATAGCCTCCCGGGAGCGTTCCAAAGATGGCTGACAGTGGACTGACTTGCTAGAGGCGATTCTCATTCTGTGGCTGCACTGCTTGTGATGTTTGTATCCACAATATTCCTGAGTCCCATGATGCTTTGTGGGCGATGTGGGTGGAACTTCCGGTTAAGTGTAAACAATTGTTATGTGTTGTACCTACGCAGCATTAAAAATGACAGAACCTTGAGAACAAATGATCACAGAATTATAGTGATTATAGTCTTTATCCATTGATGGAAGAACCTGAGCAGACTAACCTGAAAAGCTATGTAGCCTGTTAGCGCCTTCACAGCGGTAAATTTGGACATGTTTTGAGAACTGTAGATAATTATGGTTATTTTAAAGCATATATTGAGTCTAGTCAGAACCTGAAGAGTTTGTAATTCCGAGATTATGTACTTACTGCAGATACAGGAGAGGTCCAGACAGCAGGATGCTCGTGTATTGCAGGACTCAGGCGATAATACTGTCATGCTGCCGTTTTTCAGATAAAATACAGTTATTTTGTGGGAAATGATTGTGCAGTAAGCTCAGTCTAGCTTTATAATTGTTAGTTTACATAAAATCTGTATCTAAATGCTATAACATGCATGAAATGTTTTAGTGTTGACTGAACAAATGATCCGGTTGATAAAATGAATGTATTGTTCTTGTCTAGGAAATAATTATGTATTAGCAGCCACACAATAAACTGTACCATATAAAAAGAACTGCATGCAATACAAATAAACATTTGGACATACATTACAAACATTACAGTACACACAAGTTCAGTGTTCTCTGTAAAGCAACTATAAAACAGTATGTATTATTAAAATCACTAGCTGTACAATTAATTTAATTGGTACTGAATTAATGTCCACACTGTTTTCCAAATCACCTTTTCCCCTTAAGACATGCACATTCTGCAAAGACACTCACAAGAAAGTGAATTTCAGGCAGGATAAATGCAGGAAAGAGGAAAATTATAATACAATTAATTTCAAATGTGATAAAACATCTCACTACTGTACAGGGCTCATCTAATAATTATGGTCTTCCACTGTAGAATTATTCATTTAGCATCACAGCATGAAAACAGTTGAAAACATTTTCACTACTCACAGACAGTTCAGGAAAAACACTGTTCCTTTTTATACTCAGTTATAAAGCCATTTCAAAACATGTGAAGCATTCACAAAAAAGATAAATAGAAATGAACAAACTCTCAAAATTTCTAATGAACTTTCAGCACATGTACACACACCTGTTAGCACAAAAATGCAATCATTTATGTAATTCATTGCGCTCCGTTTCTGGACATCTATCGTAGCTGGACCGTAACGGTGGATAATAGTAATCCCCACTGTTGACTTCATGCCAATAAAGTGAAAAGAGCACACAAACAAATTATTCCAAAGCTTTTTCAAACAGATGTTCCTAAGTCAATCCTTCTGTAGGCAGCCGATGAAAGAAGCAGCATCTGGGACTGGAGAGCTTTGTGAGTGGTTTCTGATCATAACATTGCTGTTTTAGATAAAACTTTAGTTTTGCTTGATTATTAGGATAAACATTAAATGCACACATTGTTCGGGACATTTTTAAGATATCTCACAACATTTAAAAAGCAAGAATCTAACCACATGACACGCAAGCAAGCAGTGACCGCCTACACACAAAACGCCAACCAATTGCACTTCCTCTAGCCAACCGGAAATTCCGCCCACCTTGCGAAATCCAGTGGACTCTATATTATGGATAGACGTGCTGCCATCTTTTGTTGTGGCTCGTAAAAACAGATGTACTTCAATTTCAAACTTGACTTGCTCGTATAGTGGGAAAATCTGTACTTTTATTACGGAATTTATAAATAATCACACTTAATGCGTTAAATCACCAGCCCTAATTTATGTATATTGTAACACTGAGGAAGGTCTCAAGAGCAGGATCTAAACACAGCGAAACAGTATTTAATCAAATAAGTACAGATTAACGGGGTAAACGCAGAAACAGAGAAAACATCAACAATGGGAACGGGTCAAAGAACAGGAGGTCAAAACACATAACAACTGACAAGGACAAAGCAAACAACAGGACATTAAATACACAATGGGTAACGAGGTAAATGAAAAACAGGTGAGAAACAATGGGGACAGCTGGAGGTGATTAGAGCAGGGAATTATGGGAAGTGTAGTCCAGGGGAAACAGATGACGGAGGCTAAACACAGGGCAAACAACAGAGAATCGTAACATAACACCCCCTTAACGGGCAGCTCCTGATGCCCAAGGAGAGCAGGAAGGGGAGGCAGGGCCAAGATGGAGCCAGAGAACAAAGAGTCCAGAGCAGATCAAGCTGGTGGCCAGAGGACCCAGGAGGCCAGATCAGATTAGGCAGACGACCGTGGGACCAAGGAAACCAGGGCAGATCAGGCGGAATACCAGGGGACCAAGGAAACCAGGGCAGATCAGGCGGACGACCAGGGAACCAAGGAAACCAGAGCAGATCAGGCAGACGGCCATGAGACCAGGGATCCCAGAGCAGATCAGGTGGATGGCCAGGAGACCAGAGCAGATTAGGCGGATGGCCAGGAGATCCAGAAGCCCAGAGCAGATCAGGCAGACGGCCATGAGACCAGGGATCCCAGAGCAGATCAGGCGGACGGCCAGGAGACCAGGGATACCAGAGCAGATCAGGCGGATGGCCAGAAGACCAGAGCAGATTAGGCGGACGGCCAGGAGACCCAGAAGAGCAGAGCAGATTAGGCGGATGGCCATGAGACCAGGGAGACCAGAGCAGATCAGGTGGACGGCCATGAGATCAAGGATACCAGAGCAGATCAGGTGGATGATCAGGAGACCCAGAAGACAGAGACTCGTGTCGCGACTGACAAACAGAGCCGCACCCCAGCGACTTGATTAATACAACAGTATCTATTATCCGAAATAACTTTTAACATGTGCTTCAATGTCCACTTTTAATGTTCAATGTATTTCACCCTAATCAGCCTCACATTGCTATAGTGGAAAGCATCGTCACGCTTCCCCTCCCCCTCTCTTTTGCTCTCACACAAACCCTCTCGGGACCAAAGTCAGTGCACGCCCATGACTCATTGGGATTGTAAACAGTTCTTTAGCAATGGAAAAGCTGTACAAGGATGGCGACACTCGCTGTTGCATAGAAGTACACTTAAACGTACACTTTGGCAATTTGAAGCGATGTTATTCCTGAAGAGAGCCACTTTAAACACAGGCAGTTCAACTCGCGATCTCTTTCAGTTTCTCTCTTTCTCTCGCTCTCTCTCACACACACACACGAACATATGCAAACGCACACATGCACTACCTTGTTACTCCAATGCCGAAAAGCAGCGCATCCTCCATTGCTATTTCTAGTGAAGTTTTCGAACTATCAACGAAGGCTTGAGCTGTATCAAAGCTAGATAAACTTGATCAATAAAATTATATTCTATATTATCTGAAATATCTAACACACGTGGACACACATACATATACACATTATGCACATACTTACTCACTTTTACGCTAGCAAAAAAACAGAGCTGTCATGTCAGCGCACACCTGCATCTCCATGGGGTTGAAAACAGTTGTTAAGATTTACATCGGAGAAGCTATATACAAAATGGCGACACTCACTGCTGCTGAGAAGTGCTTAAACTTACATCTTGGCGATTTTGAAGCGATGTTACTTCTGACGAGAGCTGCAAAAATACAGGTAATCCCACACGTGATCTCTCTCAGTTTCTGAGTTTCTTTCTTTCGATCATTCAGACACAAACTCACACACACATGCACAAACGTGCTACCTTACTACGCCAGTAAGTGCTCCAGTACAGCAGCACAAGCCTCGCAAGCCTCTGTTGCTAGTTCTAAAGTGACGTTTTCGAATTAGCAACGAAGGTTTGGACTGTATCAGAGCAAGACGCTGAATCTGTGGCGGAAGTAGTTCGTCTCACAAGAGCATTTTAGAGACGAAAACTAGGAAATGTCTTGAGATAAAACCCTGAACAATGTCTTAAGGTGTGGTAACTGTGATATAAGCGGAATAATTGACTCCAGCCCATTGAATTATTGAAAAATTATGCACACCTGAGGTGGTAATGCATCTTGACCACATTACCACAGCATTACCACCTCGGGTGTGCATAATTTTGCAATAATTCAATGATCTGTCATCAATTATTCCTTACTGGACTCCAACTAAAAAGTACATGTAAACTGTCCAAATTCTGAAATCTGAAATAAGCCTTTTATTTTTTCCAGGTTGATCAACAGTAGCAGTGTTCAGATTAAATGGCTCTGTAATGTAATGCCCTTTGCTTCTTTGCTTCCACAGGTTAGCCATCAGCACTGCTTTGATATGATATCTGGAGCCAATTCTACAGTCATTAGGACCACCCATACATGCCCATTAGAGTGTGTGTATTCACTGTGTGTGTGTTTATGTGAGTGTGTGCTCTTCTCTGTATGCATGACCAGCAAAATCAATTATGTCGGAATAGCAGGTAATGACGTTTGTCTCTTTTCCACATGACTGTATGTCTGAGACATGCGCTAAAGCATTTAAAGTGGGCCTCCCTAAGCATTCTTTAAAGAACCAATATAAAAGTCTTACATAAAGTCTCACCACTTCCAGATGAAAATGTTAAGCCTGCATGTTCAAAAGCAAGATCATCATCTTGAGTTTATCCAACAATATGCAGACTATAGGGCAATCCTTACAAACTGAAATCTATTTCCTTTTTGACACTGTTATCGTTCTCAGAGCTCATATGCTGTATTCATTTTTTGTTGCGGAGCTATATTTATATCAGATTCACATGCGTATGGCAGCTGCTCCGACAGATAAAACAGTTTTCTCAAACATACCTGCTTTGAAGTACAGCACACAAAAATCTATGTTTTTTTTTAATTATCTGCTAACAAAAGAGAAACATCAGTCATACTGCAAGTTAATACAGATAAAGTCACCACAGGGTTTTTTGTGTCATGATTAATCTAATGATAGTCTGTGCCTGAGGGATTCTGCTTTTCTGACACTTCCTCATTACCTTCTGTATTTTCTGTAAGTGTTGACAGAGTTCATTATAAAACTGATTTATAGGGATTCAAGGAGTTATAATTAATGGTAAATAAAACACCTATATTTTCAGAATGTCACCATGAATACAATGTCACAATGTTCTCTGAGATACACTTATTGCTGTTGAAAAACATTGCACAACCTGTCTTGTTCAAACCAGTACAATTTCTTATTAAATTATGGTAATTTGTCCTGTAGTGTGGTACCTTCTTGTCCCTTTCACAGTTTTGTTTTTCTTTTTACTGGTAAATGAGAGACTGCTGAGATAATGTCTACATGGGCTGCTATTACTAAACACTGATAATGCTAATTACTATGAAGGCACTGAACTGTGGTTAATACTAAGCATAAAAAAGAGCTATTGTAAATGAGCTTCAGTAATGCTAACATTGCATGTTTTTTTCTTTGTACTTGCCTGTACTGCTAATGTCAGTAAAAACTGTTAATGCAAGGAAGGGACATTTCTTAACATTTTGAAACTGTACACTAAAAAAGTAAATATAGCAAAAAAGATCAAGTAAACTCTACATTGAATAAGGTAGTTTAAGTGTGACTTTGAAAATATTAAGTAAATTCAAGATTTTTGCTCAATTCAAATATGTAAAAAAAAAAGTTATACTCTAGTTCATTAGTAAATAATATTTATGATTGTCTTTACAATGCATAATCATGTATCAATCCTAAAGTAGAAAACCTTGTCATATTTATTTGCTAATTTGAGTAAATTTCGCAGGTAAATAAAATAAGTAAATTTTACTTAACTTTTCATAGCTGGTGGTGTTCCCAACATACACTGGCTTGAATAATTAATGAGATTCCATAGTTTCACTGTTTGCAAGTTGATTTACACCATTTTTATCATTGTTTTTTCTTGCATTTGGTAACTTTTTGTTTTGTGAAGTCTGAAGTTAATTTTCTACTCAAAATTACACGCTCATGATAAAATAAAAAAACGTATCTGTTGATTGTTACGGTCATCGTGTTTTGAGCACCAAGTGTTCAGGTCTACGTGTGCGGCTCTGGATCTTGTTTTAAGTGCTGTTAATGAAAGATGATGGTGTCTTATAAACTACATATAGCATGTATTAAGCTTCCTTGTAGAAGGTTTCCATGTGTCATGTAGTACATGGCCAAGTTCATTTAAAAACAAAGCATTGAAATGCTTATATACTTTTAAAAGAATGGCTTAAATCAGTGCTAAATTGCTTGAGTAAAATGTACAAACAATGAGTTGGTGTTCGGTTTAGACTTGAGTTAATCCATCAATATTTTACCAAGAAGCCCTGCTCTGGTGTGGATACGAGCAACATTTCAGTCTTGTGGTCAAGCCTGTCCTCTGCTGGCCAAAATCAAACTCTGAATTTACAAAGATCAGGTCAAATGGGGAAAGATGGTAGGCTACATGCAGGCACTAGGGCTGGGTGATATAAGTAAATAATTCAATATCCATATTGTCAAAAGGCTGGAAAATATCAAGGTATGTATTTCAATATTTTTCAGCTTTTTGACGATATTCAAAATATAATTCAATATTTATGTAATTGCTATAAAGGGTGTTTTTTTCTGAAGACGAGGATTCATCATGTCAACCAAACAAAAATACAAAACATAACAAATGTAGGTAGGCCAACGCTAACTAAATCAGTAATAATAATAATAATAATAATAATCCTGTTAAAATGGTCATGTTTTCCATACTGTTTTTCACTAAATAAACACAAGGTAGAGTCAAATTGATAATTTGACTATTTAACCTATATGCACCGATATACAGTAACAATATTCTACATAAGCTAATATGTTATTAACAGGGATATTTACCTACAGTAGCCTACAAATAGCCTATTTTTACTAAAATGCCGCACAAGGATTTTCATACAAGTATTTAATTGAAGAACGCAAACAAATTATTACTAAATTTAATCAGTTATTAAATTGATCTGATACAGAGATGAATGACATTTTTGTTTTGTGTGTTTACAGCTGGAAAACATGTTTTTTAGGTTGTTTGATCATCTCCAATATACACTATATTGCCAAAAGTATTCGCTCATCTGCCTTTAGACGCATATGAACTTAAGTGACATCCCATTCTTAATCCATAGGGTTTAATATGACGTCGGCCCACCCTTTGCAGCTATAACAGCTTCAACTCTTCTGGGAAGGCTTTCCACAAGGTTTAGGAGTGTGTTTATGGGAATTTTTGACCATTCTTCCAGAAGCGCATTTGTGAGGTCAGACACTGATGTTGGACGAGAAGGCCTGGCTCACAGTCTTCGCTCTAATTCATCCCAAAGGTGCTCTATTGGGTTGAGGTCAGGACTCTGTGCAGGCCAGTCAAGTTCTTCCACACCAAACTCGCTCATCCATGTCTTTATGGACCTTGCTTTGTGCACTGGTGCGCAGTCATGTTGGAACAGGAAGGGGCCATTCCCAAACTGTTCCCACAAAGTTGGGAGCATGGAATTGTCCAAAATCTCTTGGTATGCTGAAGCATTCAGAGTTTCTTTCACTGGAACTAAGGGGCCAAGCCCAGCTCCTGAAAAACAACCCCACACCATAATCCCCCCTCCACCAAACTTCACAGTTGGCACAATGCAGTCAGACAAGTACTGTTCTCCTGGCAACCGCCAAACCCAGACTCGTCCATCAGATTGCCAGATGGAGAAGCGTGATTCGTCACTCCAGAGAGCGCGTCTCCACTGCTCTAGAGTCCAGTGGCAGCTTGCTTTACACCACTGCATCCGACGCTTTGCATTGCACTTGGTGATGTATGGCTTGGATGCAGCTGCTCGGCCATGGAAACCCATTCCATGAAGCTCTCTACGCACTGTTCTTGAGCTAATCTGAAGGCCACATGAACTTTGGAGGTCTGTAGCGATTGACTCTGCAGAAAGTTGGCGACCTCTGCGCACTATGCGCCTCAGCATCCGCTGACCCCGCTCTGTCATTTTACGTGGCCTACCACTTCGTGGCTGAGTTGCTGTCATTCCCAATCGCTTCCACTTTGTTATAATACCACTGACAGTTGACTGTGGAATATTTAGTAGCGAGGAAATTTCACGACTGGACTTGTTGCACAGGTGGCATCCTATCACAGTACCACGCTGAAATTCACTGAGCTCCTGAGAGCGGCCCATTCTTTCACAAATGTTTGTAGAAGCAGTCTGCATGCCTAGGTGCTTCATTTTATACACCTGTGGCCATGGAAGTGATTGGAACACCTGAATTCAATTATTTGGATGGGTGAGCAAATACTTTTGGCAATATAGTGTATCTATCAGACGTTTCCTCTCGGATGTCAATGAGACATTCAGCAGATGTCTTTGAGACGTTTATGATTTAGAAGGTTTGTGAATCTGTGCTTTCTGTTTATCAGATGTTAATTAGAATGTGATGCTCTCCACACGTACATCTCCAATATGTTTGTTTTAGATCTTTTCTTTTGGAAATCATCCTAACCCAGTTTCATCTTTAACCCGGATCACCCAAATGGACAAACCACACTGCTGGAATTTGTGAATCTGGGATTCTAGCTGTGGTGAATCAGAAAAAGAAACTTGTCAAGTTTGTTGAGGGTAACAAAGGACAACCATAACAGATGACACTGGAGTGACAAATTAAAGTTTAATTTCTTCTGAGAAGAGTACCACAGAAAAAGGAAGAAGATTAAATTATGTCAATCTTTTTGATTCAAGAAGCTAATGTTCCAGATTGTCAACCAATATATCAAAATATATAACCTACAATAATGTTATTTACTATAAACATTATATATTACATAATTGTTTTATCTACACAAACACAAAATTGTCACAATTCATTTAAATGGGAGAGGTTAAGGATGTTTTTATTTGCAGTTTACTGAGAAGTTTGTTTTTATTAGTTTACCACGAATAAGGTCCATATGTGTTGTTCATGCTGTAACTCCTTATTTTAATTTATTATTCTAATTTTATTCTTTGCATACATTTTTTGAATGCAAAATAATGCTGGAGTCGACCTAAGGGAAAAGCATTTCCACCTTCTTTGACCTTACCTCATTCTCTGCTTGACCAGTTGTTTAAATGTCCATTGTGATGACAAGATACAGTGCTATGAAAAAGTATTTCTTCTGTTTTTGTGTATATTTCATCCTAAATTGTTTCAAAATGTCAAACAAAATCTAACATAAAACAAAGGCAATCTGAGTATACACAAAATACAGTTTTTAAATGATAATGTTATTTATTGAAGTAAAAGATGTATCCAATACCAACTGGGCCTGTGTGAAAAGGTATTTGCCCTTTAGTTACTAAATCCCCAAATCTATGAAACTGCATTCATAATGGGGTTCAACTGGACTAGACACACCCAGGCCTGATTACTGTCAGCCCTGTTTAATCAAATCAACACCTAAATAGAACTTTTTCAGCAGCATGAAGTTGGCTAAAAGGTCTCACCCAGCAGCACACTATGCCAAGGTCGAAAGAAATTCCAGAAATTATGAGGAAAAAGGTTATTGGAATACATCAGTCTGGGAAGGGTTACAAAGCTATTTCCCAGGATCTGGGAAAAAGAACCACAGTGACACCCCATTATCTCCAAATGGAGAAAATTTGGCACAGTAGTGAACCTTCCCGGAAGTGGCCGACCTTCCAAAACTCCTCCAAGAGCACAGCGACGACTCATCAAGGAAGTCACAAAAAGGCCAAGATCAACATCCAAAGAACTGCAGGCCTCTCTTGCATCAATAAAGGTCACTGTTCATGACTCCACTATCAGAAAGACACTGGTCTAATAATGCCATCCATGGAAGAGTGGCGAGGCGAAAATCACTGCTAACCCAGTAGAACTGGGTCGTCTGAATTTTGCCAAAACACACCTTGATGATACTCAAACCTTTTGGGAGAATGTTCTGTGGACTGATGAGTCGAAAGTGGAACTGTTTGGAAGAGAGGGGTCCCGTTACATCTGGCGTAAATCAAACACAATTCCACAAAAAGAACATCATACCTACGGTCAAGCATGGTGGTGGTAGTGTGATGGTGTGGGGATGCTTTGCTGCTTCAGGGCCAGGGCGACTTGCAGTAATTTAGGGAAACATGAATTTTGCTCTCTACCAGAAAATCCTAAAGAGAACGTCCGGTCATAAGTCCGTGAGTTGAAGCTCAAGCGCAACTGGATTATGCAGCAAGACAATGATCCAAAGCATAGGAGTAAGTCCACCTCTGAATGGCTCAAAAGAAGCAAAATTAAAGTTTTGGAGTGACCTAGTCAAAGTTCTGACTTGAACCCGATTGAGATGCTGTGGCAGGACCTTAAACGGGCAGTTCATGCTTGAAAACCCTCCAGTGTGGCTGAACTAAAACAGTTCTGCAAAGAAGAGTGGGCCAAAATTCCCCCACAGCATTGTTAAAGACTGATCTCCAGTCATCTGAAGCGTTTGGCTGCAATTGTTGCTGCTAAAGGTGGCACAACCAGCTATTAAGTTTAAGGGGGCAGCCAGTTTTTCAAATGGGTGATATAGGTGTTGGATAACTTTTTTGCTTCAATAAAAAACATTTATTTGAAAACCGTATTTTGTGTTATCTCAGTTTTCCTTTGTTTTATTTTATATCTCGTTTGATGATCTAAAACAATTTAGTGTGTAAAATACACAAAAATAGGAGAAATCAGGAAGGGGGAAAATACTTTTTCACAGCACTGTACATGCAGTACACACCCACTCCGTTATGTGTTTGTACGTGTTTGTTTGTTCTTTTCCTGTTGTGGGTGCAGACAGCTATATATATCAGATCTATTTGCCTTCTGCAAAAGCCTATAGTAAAAACTTTAGTTTTGTTGAACGCAAAGTTTCTAAACTTGGTAGTTCGATTTTAAATTCTAAATGTTTTAACAATGTAAATCAAAGGATCATTTTTAAACAATAATCTGAAATGAAAGCTGAATTAAATGCAGATAATTGTGGAGGAGAAGAATAAAAATAAGTATATAAATAAGAGCTGCCTTGCAAGCACGTAGGCTAAGTAATGAAAGCAGTGGTGTAGATTTGGTTTGAACACTGGGGGAGTTAGTAATGATAATAATAATAATAACAGCCTAATGAATGTTTTCAAGAAAACTGAGAACAAAAAAGCACATTTACAAAGTATTGGACAATGGCTGCTGATTTAATTTACTTTTGTGAAATAAATCATGATCCCCAAATTACAGGTGAGCTTTGCATGTGAGCATTATTCATCAGATGACATCCAGTGTCCTCTGAGTATCTGAAATCTTTCTACTTTAGGAAGGCAAATTAATCCCACATGATTTCATTGCTGCAATATTTAGACTGGACAGCACATTATTACTTCATATTACTTCAAATCGTTAAAAACGTACTTTAATTTTAAATACACAGCTGATTAAGTTACTTAACATTTATCAATGCCCACCTTTAACAAGTTCCGTACACATCACAAGGAGGTATGCTGATGTGATAAAAACGTCATAACGTTTCTGCAACATTGTGAAAATACGTATTTATAGCATGGAATAAACCCATATTTAGTACATTGAAAAAAAATATTTTCAAGGGACACTTTTAAATGTTTAATATATATATATATATTGCTTTATGTAAACTATATATAATTTGTTTTGTTGGTGTAATTATTTGTCAGGTTAATAAATTATCAAATAACTTATCTAGACTAGATTAAAATAGATTCATTTGGATTAAAAAAAATACAGTATAGCACTGCATTGTGGGTTATTATGGTGAAATACCCATAAGCCTTTGCACTTGAATAAATATGTATGCTTTGGCAATGCATTGGGGCTACAAAAATTGTACAAAAAAAAAAAAAAAAAACATGTACAAAGGTTTTTATTCAGACTTAATAGAAGTGTTAGTTTTATTTAGTGTTGTTGTTTTTTTTTATCAGTAGTTGTGTTTTGTTTGAAGTCACCATTACAGTGATTAGTGTTCTCTTGAGCTGGCACGTTGGACCTTCTTTATTATTAGATTATGTTCTTCCAGCTAGTCAATTTGTTTTTAAGTAAGATACAAATTGTTGCACTGTACTATTTGGAAGACAAATACAAGGTCAGACTGAATGTCTGATCCTACCTTTGCAAATGGCGCTATACTGATTGTAGTAATCAGGGCTGGCCCAGGGTCTGTTGGCGCCCTAGGTGAGATTTTAGATTGGCGCCCCCCATTCTAAAAACATCCCGGTTCCAGATCAAAATCACTGAGGGTGCTTCTGAAAATAGTGGGGGTGCTCTGTATAAAGTGGAGATGTATTGTAATTACACATTTGATAATAGATTAAATCATGTTTAATGCTATTAAAACAACATAAAGAACAGCTTTTTGTGTACAAAACATTTATTGCTTCGTTTAAAAAAAAAAATCTGTCGCTGAAAATGACAGTAAAATGCTGCGCCTGCAGATTAGGACATACATTGATGCAGCATTTTGTGTGTTCACAAAATGCAGGGATTTTTGTGTGTTTGCTGGGATTCAAGGAAATCTGCTTGCCAATTTACATTATTAGTCTTACATATTCAATTGTGTAGGGATGTGCAATTATTTTGGTACGGAAGCATTTACATGTTTCCATTGATCATCGTATAAATATTGGGGGGTTGCACTTGCTTGTTTTGATTATTGTGGTGGGTTTGTAGGTTCGTTTGAGGGTGCTTAGCATGAATGCTTTAGACTACAGTCCTAATCATGGTCTCTTTTAAAAGAAGACACTTAGATGTTTATTGGTGACATGAAAGCAAGCAGCAATATAACTGAAATTAAAACAACATTATAGAAGCTTAAGTTTATTTTAAAGAAAATACACTGTACTTAACTTGCACTAAACTTAAATAAAACAAGCAAAAACGGCCCACAGTGTCCACGCCAGTTAAGAGGTTCTAAATAAACTATTTTAAAGTAGTAAATCAACTTCAGCAGCTGACATGAACAGTCGTTAACTTGTGATTCTTATCTTTTTATTGCTCTTTTTTTCTGCTGCTCTTCTTTGTGCCGCTTACTGCCTTGCGCACCTGATTATTTGGTTCTTTTTTCACTAATTTTGTCCACATATGATAAGGATCCGATTATAATATAATCATGTATTTCTAGTGCTCAATATATGTGTAGAGGGGCGCACAGACGTCACGAGAGGGCGCACTTCATGAGGAAAAAAAAATACAATAAAATCCTATGGCGCCTCTCTGTCATTTTGCCCGCTAGGCAACTGCCTATGTCGCTTATGTCAGGGCCGGCCCTGGTAGCAGTAGTGATGCATTACACATTAAAACAAAAACAGGCAAGGATATTTAAGCAAAGTGATTTCTTCATGCCAGTGTATGCTGGGAACTTAGCTGTTAATTTCAACAACAGTAGATAGTATGTAATTTGACAGCTATATGCTGCTAAATTACAGTTGTATACTGCTACTGTAAAAACAGAATCTGTTAATTTCAGCAACAGCAAGACACCATTAATTTTACATTAACTTGCTGGGATCCCTGCTGCCAGTTCTTTACTGTTTTTTTTTTTTTTGTTTTTTTTTTGACAGGAACATCTTTAACAGTGTACATCCACAAAGAAACCAATAGCCTGTTTTATTTTATATTTAGCCGATTTGATTTTTGATTTTAATATTTAGCCTATTTGTCAAATGAATGACTGTTTCAAAAATGTTCAGTTTTCATTTCATTTTAATTTAGGATTTTAATTCAATTAAAACTTATAGGCAGCTCAAAAAATGCGTAAAAATTATAGGAGAGATGCACACAGTAATAGTACTGATCTGTAAGACCAATTAAACTAGTGAGTGTCCCAACTGCACTATATATGCAATTTTTACGATACTGAACATGCATTTCTGTCCACACTGGAGTTTATCTGTTGGGTAAAGGACGAGTGCCTGCGAGAAATGAAAAGAATACTTTGGTGAAGTGGGTTTCTTTTGTGTTGGCCTCTTATGACTCTCACATGTGTAACAGTTATGATCAGTTGACGTATAGGCCTATTTGTAAATATTCTGCATGGTGATAATTGAAACAAATGCTTACGCACACACCAGACATGATCCTTTTACACGTCAGAGTCAAATTTTCCAGTCTCAAATGACTGTTTTAAGGAAAACTCAAAACTCAGAATTTAGAAGCCTGTAATTTAATGTATTTAATATTTTTATATTCTTTCATTATTTAATATTTTACACGAACGCACAAAGTGTTTTGGAATAGCCATAAAATAATATATAAAAAATAAGAAGAAGATTTCAGACATTCAGAATCAGATTTAGTCATAAACCTAAATCATTATGTCATTCTAATAACATTTAATTCATGCCTTTTGGTTTGTCGCTGCCGCAGCAGCATTAACTAAACTGTTCGTGCAAATGTTACATAAATTACCATTTGCATCCCAATTGAAATTGTTTTAATAAATGTTCACCGAAATGGGTGTTTAATGTAGCCTAATAACATTTCAAAGACGGCAAGAATATATCAAATAAGATAAATAAATTAAAATCCCAAATTTAGTCTAAAAATCAGACCCATCGGGAGAACCGGGCGGGCCGGCTGCGAAACGGGCCGAATGGGCCGCGATAAGCTGAAATGAGCCGCCGCGTTATGCAGAACCGGCAACAAATATGCCGCAGGGGCCAGCGATATGCAGAAAAGGAACCCGCTCAACAACTTTTGGCCCACTTTCTATGTAAAATCCCTGGTCGATTTCTCTTCCCAGTCCACCCCTGATTCACAGCGTTTGGCAAGAGGCATTCCACCGCTTATTTCAATATAGGAAACAAAAATCAACCATCAGCACGCCATCCTATTCTATTTAGGAGGCTGTATCGCCACAGGTGAGTCAGGAGAAGCGCCAAAACTGGAACATAGCAGAACTAGAACCAACAGCGGATTAAGAATAAAGGAAAGGTGTTCTCATTTTACAGTTCAGTATTCAATTTATCTGCTCAAGGATTGGTAAGGACATTTAATGGCTACATTTTTCATTGAATAGCTATACTTATGACATATTGTTAATTATAGACATAATTCCCAAAGCATTATATTTTAATAGCATGCCAGAAAATTTATAAATTTTGAAAACAAATAAAATTAGTTTTTTCCCTGGTCAAAGATGGCAAAAGTGCTGTCAGTTTACTGTTACTAAATGAAATGTATTTTATTATTTTTTTCTCCCAATTTGGAATGCCCAATTCCCACTACTTAGTATGTCCTCATGGTGGCGCGGTTACTCACCTCAATCTGGGTGGTGGAGGACAAGTCTCAGTTGTCTCCACTTCTGAGACCGTCAATCCACGCACCTTATCACTATGGTGTTATGTTGTGCATGACACCACGGTGACTCACAGCATGTGGAGGCTCATGCTACTCTCCGCGATCCACGCACAACTTACCACGTGCCCCATTGAGAGCGAGAACCCCTAATCATGACCACGAGGAGGTTACCCCATGTGACTCTACCCTCCCTAGCAACCGGGCCAATTTGGTTGATTAGGAGACCTGGCTGGAGTCACTCAGCACAGCCTGGATTCGAACTTGCGACTCCAGGGGTGGTAGAAATTAAATGTATTTTGTGAGGGTTTCTCTCATCTTGTAGCCTGAATTTCAATTCTTGTCTTAATATACAAATAGTCACATAATATTTGGCATAACTGGAAACTGCTCATTAGTTGTAAATCAGTTTCTTTTCATTGTGTGATTATCTGAGATAATAAGAAGGAGTGAAAAACTGATAATGCTTTTATGTTTTGGTGCTTCATTTTCTTCTATAGTATAATTTTTTCTTGTCACAAACGTAGTTTAGGCATATTCTTAAGGTATAGGGCAAAATGTTTTGGCACATTAGATTCCACAAAAGCAGTCTTAAGACAGTGATTTTTTTATCTTCTGCTTTAGTGTGTCCATATGAAATATGAATCTTGATCTTTAAATACCCCTTTTGCAAACAGAATTGAAGTAGAACAAGGAGTCCTGCAACAGATGGTATAGCCCCCAAAGAACCCAGATCTCAACATTTTTGAGTCAGTCTTATATTACATCAAGAGCATCAAGCAACTGTGATAGATAAAAGAACTGTGGCAAGTTCTCTAAAATGTTTTAAATGCAAAGTGTGGTCACGCCAACAATTGTTTGTGTGTGTGTGGGCAGGTTTGGGTGGTTTACGAGGACATTTTTTAGGTTATTTATAGGTAATTACAAGGGTATTATGCTATATATGTGGTTTATGAGGACATTTCTAGTGTCCCCATAATTCAAATAGCTTAAAAAACATAATAAATTATGTTTTTTTTAGTGTAAAAATGCAAACGTTTTTCATAACTAAAGTAAATTATTATTCTTTTTTTTTTTGTGTTTAGGGTAAGTCTGTAGTTAATATATTATGCGTGCTATAAAAACAATAGTCCCAAAATAGATTGTGTAAACATGTATGAGTGGGTCCGGTTTTGCCTTTTGCCTACACTATTGAAAAATTGACCAAATGTGCCCACAAGGACAGTGCGAACAATCCAACTGTCCCTACGATGTATGGCATCTGTAAAAGTAATATATTCATGAAAATGTAAAAAAGCAAAAAAGATTCTGTGAGGGTTATGTTTATGTTAGTGCATAGAATATATCATTAGCTCAGTATAAAATTAGAGAAGTCAATGGAAAGTCCCCACAATGATAGAAAAAAGAAGTGTGTATGTGTGTACTGTATACGAAAGTAGAATAACTGATGAATTGCTTACTTTTCAGACTTTTATCATCACCAACTGATTCTTTCCAGGATGGAGAGAAAAGCTTTTATTTTAATATGCATTTTTGTCGGTAGGTGAATAAATCTTATAACAATTATTATGAAACTGACCCATATACTTGCACTGATGCACTGATAACCCTTTTATTTGTTAATATCTGAAGTACATATGTGAACATAACAGTATAAGAATAACTTAAAATAATAACCTTTTGTCTTCAGTAAGCTCACAAACATCTCCAACAACATCAACACTAGAAAATCATACTGAAACATCCACAACACCAGCAAGAACAACAACAGCAGAATTCTTTGGAGTCACAACAACTCTTGCTGCAAAATCCACCACTAGTGGAGCAGTTACCACAAAGGCACAACAAACAACAGCTTCTCCTTTTACTTCAGCCACTCCTAATTCAACTGCCATTGAGCGTACAACTGTTACTTCAGCTGAAAAATCCACAACACCAGCAAGTACAACAACAGTAGAATCTTCAGCAATCAAAACAACTTTTACTGGAACATCCAACATTAGTGGAGCAGTTACCACATTGGCACAACAAACAACAGCTTCTACTTTTGCTTCGGCAATTCCCTCTTCAACTGCCATTGGCAATACAACTGTTAGATATGTTACAGATGAACCATCCACAACACCAGCAAGTACAACAACAACAGAGTTCTCATCTATCACAACAATTCTTGCTGGAACATCCTCCCCCAGTGGAGCAGTTACCACAACAGAACAGCAAACAGCATCTTCTACATTTACATCGGCCACTCCCTCTTCAACTGCCATTGGCAGTACAACTGTTAGTACAACTGAAACATCCAAAACACCAGGAAGTACAACAACAGCAGAATCTTCAGCAATCAAAACAACTTTTACTGGAACATCCACCACTAGTGGAGCAGATACCAAAATGGCACAACAAACAACAGCTTCTACTATTACTTTGGCCACTCCCTCTTCAACTGCCATTAACAGTACAACTGTTAGTACAGCTGAACCATCCACAACACCAGCAAGTACAACAACAGCAGGGCTCTCATCTATCACAACAATTCTTGCTGGAACATCCTCCCCCAGTGGAGCAGTTACCACGATAGAACAGCAAACAACAGCTTCTAATTTTACATCGGCCACTCCCTCTTCAGCTGCCATTGGCAGTACAACTGTTAGTACAACTGAAACATCCAAAACACCAGCAAGTACAACAACAGTAGAATCCTCTGCATTCATATTAGTCTTTGCTGGAACATCCAGCACTAGTGGAGCAGTTACCACAATGGCACAACAAGCAACAGCTTCTGCTTTTACATCAGGAATTCCCTCTTCAACTGCCATTGAGAGTACAACAGTTAGTACAGCCCAACCATCCACAACACCAGCAAGTACAACAGTAGAATCATCTGCAGTTACAACAACTCATTCTGGAACATCCACCACTAGTGGAGCAGTTACCAAAATGGCACAACACACAACAGCTTATACTTTTACTTTGGCCACTCCCTCTTCAACTGCCATTGACAGTACAACTGTTAGTACAGCTGAAACATCCACAACACCAGCAAGTACAACAACAGTAGAATCTTCAGCAATCAAAACAACTTTTGCTGGAACATCCACCAGTGGAGCAGTTACCACAATGGCACAACAAACAACAACTTCTACTTTAATTTCTGCCACTTCCTCTTCAACTGCCATTGACAAAACAACTGTTAGTGCAGCTGAAACATCCACAACACCAGCAAGTACAACAGTAGAAACCTCTGCAGTCATAACAGTCTTTGCTGGAAAATCCACCACTAGTGGAGCAGTTACCACAATGGCACAACAAACAACACCTTCTCCTTTTACTTCAGCCACTCCTACTTCAACTGCCATTGGCAGTACAACTGTTAATACAGCTGAAACATCCACAATACCAGCAAGTACAACAACAGTAGAATCATCAGCAATCACAACAACTCTTGCTGGAACATCCACCATTGGAGCACTTACAACAACGACACAACAAACAACAGCTTCTACTTTTGCTTCAGCAACTCCCTCTTCAACTGCCATTGGCAATACAACTGTTAGTACAGCTGAACCATCCACAACACCAGCAAGTACAACAACAACAGAGTTCTCATCTATCCCAACAATTCTTGCTGGAACATCCTCCCCCAGTGGAGCAGTTACCACGACAGAACAGCAAAAATCAGCTTCTACTTTTACATCGGCCACTCCCTCTTCAAATGCCAATGGCAGTACAACTGTCAGTACTGCTGAAACATCCAAAACACCAGGAAGTACAACAACAGTAGAATCATCAGCAATCAAAACAACTTTTACTGGAACATCCACCACTAGTGGAGCAGTTACCAAAATGGCACAACAAACAACAGCTTCTACTATTACTTTGGCCACTCCCTCTTCAACTGCCATTGACAGTACAACTGTTAGTACAGCTGAACCATCCACAACAACAGCAAGTACAACAACAGCAGGGTTCTCATCTATCACAACAATTCTTGCTGGAACATCCTCCCCCAGTGGAGCAGTTACCACGATAGAACAGCAAACAACAGCTTCTAATTTTACATCGGCCACTCCCTCTTCAGCTGCCATTGGCAGTACAACTGTTAGTACAACTGAAACATCCAAAACACCAGCAAGTACAACAACAGTAGAATCCTCTGCATTCATATTAGTCTTTGCTGGAACATCCAACACTAGTGCAGCAGTTACCACAATGGCACAACAAGCAACAGCTTCTGCTTTTACATCAGGAATTCCCTCTTCAACTGCCATTGAGAGTACAACAGTTAGTACAGCCCAACCATCCACAACACCAGCAAGTACAACAGTAAAATCATCTGCAGTTACAACAACTCATTCTGGAACATCCACCACTAGTGGAGCAGTTACCAAAATGGCACAACACACAACAGCTTATACTTTTACTTTGGCCACTCCCTCTTCAACTGCCATTGACAGTACAACTGTTAGTACAGCTGAACCATCCACAACACCAGCAAGTACAACAACAGCAGAATCTTCAGCAATCAAAACAACTTTTGCTGGAACATCCACCAGTGGAGCATTTACCACAATGGCACAACAAACAACAGCTTCTACTTTAACTTCCGCCACTTCCTCTTCAACTGCCATTGACAGGACAACTGTTAGTGCAGCTGAAACATCCACAACACCAGCAAGTACAACAGTAGAAACCTCTGCAGTCATAACAGTCTTTGCTGGAACATCCACCCCTAGTGGAGCAGTTACCACAATGGCACAACAAACAACAGCTTCTCCTTTTACTTCAGCCACTCCTACTTCAAATGCCATTGGCAGTACAACTGTTAATACAGCTGAAACATCCACAATACCAGCAAGTACAACAACAGTAGAATCATCAGCAATCACAACAACTCTTGCTGGAACATCCACCATTGGAGCACTTACCACAACGACACAACAAACAACAGCTTCTACTTTTGCTTCAGCAACTCCCTCTTCAACTGCCATTGGCAATACAACTGTTAGTACAGCTGAACCATCCACAACACCAGCAAGTACAACAACAACAGAGTTCTCATCTATCACAACAATTCTTGCTGGAACATCCTCCCCCAGTGGAGCAGTTACCACGACAGAACAGCAAACAGCAGCTTCTACTTTTACATCGGCCACTCCCTCTTCAAATGCCAATGGCAGTACAACTGTTAGTACTGCTGAAACATCCACAACACCAGCAAGTACAACAACAGTAGAATCTTCTGCAATTAAAACAACTTTTGCTGGAACATCCACCACTAGTGGAGCAGTTACCACAACAGCACAACACACAACAGCTTATACATTTACTTTGGCCACTCCCTCTTCAACTACCATTGACAGTACAACTGTTAGTACAGCTGAAACATCCACAACACCAGCAAGTACAACAACAGTAGAATCTTCAGCAATCAAAACAACTTTTGCTGGAACATCCACCACTAGTGGAGCAGTTACCACAACAGCACAACAAACAACAGCTTCTACTTTTACTTCTGCAACTCCCTCTTCAGCTGCCATTGACATGACAAACGTTAGTACAGCTGAAACATCCGCAACACCAGCAAGTACAAAAGTAGAATCCTCTGCATTCATAATAGTCTTTGCTGGAACATCCAACACTAGTGGAGCAGTTACCACAATGGCACAACAAGCAACAGCTTCTGCTTTTACATCAGGAACTCCCTCTTCAACTGCCATTGAGAGTACAACAATTAGTACAGCCCAACCATCCACAACACCAGCAATTACAACAGCAGAATCATCTGCAGTTACAACAACTCATTCTGGAACATCCACCACTAGTGGAGCAGTTACCAAAATGGCACAACACACAACAGCTTATACTTTTACTTCAACCACTCCATCTTCAACTGCCATTGACAGTACATCTGTTAGTGCAGCTGAAACATCCACAACACCAGCAAGTACAACAACAGTAGAATCTTCAGCAATCAAAACAACTTTTGCTGGAACATCCACCACTAGTGGAGCAGTTACCACAACGGCACAACAAACAACAACTTCTACTTTAACTTCTGCCACTCCCTCTTCAACTGCCATTGACAGGACAACTGTTAGTGCAGCTGAAACATCCGCAACACCAGCAAGTACAACAGTAGAAACCTCTGCAGTCGTGACAGGTTTTGCTGTAATATCCACCACTAGTGAAGCAGTTACCACAATGGCACAACAAACAACAGCTTCTCCTTTTACTTCAGCCACTCCTACTTCAACTGCCATTGGCAGTACAACTGTTAATACAGCTGAAACATCCACAATACCAGCAAGTACAACAACAGTAGAATCATCAGCAATCACAACAACTCTTGCTGGAACATCCACCATTGGAGCAGTTACCACAACAACACAACAAACAACAGCTTCTACTTTTGCTTTGGCAACTCCCTCTTCAACTGCCATTGGCAATACAACTGTTAGTACAGCTGAACCATCCACAACACCAGCAAGTACAACAACAGCAGAGTTCTCATCTATCCCAACAATTCTTGCTGGAACAACCTCCCCCAGTGGAGCAGTTATCATGACAGAACAGCAAGCAGCAGCTTCTACTTTTACATCGGCCACTCCCTCTTCAAGTGCCATTGGCAGTACAACTGTTATTACTGCTGAAACATCCACACCATCAGCAAATACAACAACAGTAGAATCTTCAGCAATTAAAACAACTTTTGCTGGAACCTCCACCACTAGTGGAGAAGTTACCACAACAGCACAACACACAGCAGCTTATACTTCTACTTTGGCCACTCCCTCTTCAACTGCCATTGACAGTATAACTGTCAGTACTGCTGAAACATCCACAACACCAGCAAGTACAACAACAGTAGAATCTTCAGCAATCAAAACGACTTTTGCTGGAACATCCACCAGTGGAGCAGTTACCACAATGGCACAACAAACAACAGCTTCTACTTTTACTTCCGCCACTCCCTCTTCAACTGCCATTGACAAGACAACTGTTAGTACAGCTGAAACATCCGCAACACCAGCAAGTACAACAACAGTAGAATCTTCAGCAATCAAAACAACTTTTGCTGGAACATCCACCAGTGGAGCAGTTACCACAATGGCACAACAAACAACAGCTTCTACTTTTACTTCCGCCACTCCCTCTTCAACTGCCATTGACAGTACAACTGTTAGTACAGCTGAAACATCCGCAACACCAGCAAGTACAACAACAGTAGAATCTTCAGCAATCAAAACAACTTTTGCTGGAACATCCACCAGTGGAGCAGTTACCACAATGGCACAACAAACAACAGCTTCTACTTTTACTTCCGCCACTCCCTCTTCAACTGCCATTGACAAGACAACTGTTAGTACAGCTGAAACATCCGCAACACCAGCAAGTACAAAAGTAGAATCCTCTGCGATCATAACAGTCTTTGCTGGAACATCCACCATTAGTGGAGCAGTTACCACAATGGTAGAACAAACAACAGTTTCTGCTTTTATTTTGGCCACTCCCTCTTCAACTTCCATTGAGAGTACAACAGTTAGTACAGCCCAACCATCCACAACACCAGCAAGTACAACAGTAGAATCATCAGCAATCAAAACAACTTTTGCTGGAACATCCACCACTAGTGGAGTAGTTACCACAACAGCACAACACACAACAGCTTATACTTTTACTTCGGCCACTCCCTCCTCAGCTGCCATTGACAGGACAACTGTTAGTACAGCTGAAACATCCACAACACCAGCAAGTACAACAACAGTAGAATCTTCAGCAATCACAACAACTCTTGCTGGAGCATCCACCATTAGTGGAGCAGTTAACACAATGGCACAACAAACAACAGCTTCTACTTTTACATCAGCAACTCCCTCTTCAACTGCTTTCGAAAGTAAAACTGTTAGTTCAGTTGAAACATCCACAACACCAGCAAGTACAACAACAGTTGAATCTTCATTAATCACAGCGACCCTTGCTGGAACATCCACCACTAGTGGAGCAGGTACTTCAATCACTCCCTCTTCAACTGCCGCCAATCAAGGGGCAGTTAAAATGACAGCACAACATACAACAGCTTCTTCTTTAACTTCAGCTACTGCCATTTCAACGGCCTTTGAAAGTACAAATGTCAGTACAGCCAAATCATCGACAACACCAACAGCTACAGTGACCTCTACAGAACATTCAGTGGCCATAACAACACTTCCTGGAATATCCACTATAGGTGCAGGAGTTACTAGGACAGCACCACAAACAACAGTTTTTACTCTTTCTTCAGCCACTCCCTTTTCAACTGCAGCCTTAACATCCATAATACCACCACCACCACCAACAACAGGACCCCCAACAGCCAGAACTCTTGCTAGAACATCCACCACTAGAGCAGCAGTTATCACTACAGCTGTAGTGACTCCCTCTTCAACTGCCTTTGCAACAAATGCTGAAATTACAGCAAAAACAACACCAACATCAGGTGCCATAACATCTGTAACAACAACAACAGAATTCTTAACCACCACAAAAATTCGTCCTGATATACCCAGAACTACTGCAGCAGTTACTACAACAAACCCAAAAACGACAACAGCCAAGGCAATAATAAAAGTAACAACAAGACCCCCTACATCAACTACCACAAAAGCTACTCCAATAGTGCCTGAGATCATTACAGAATTAGTTTTTCGCTCTTTTGACACATATACAGATGACCTCAAAGATGCAAACTCTGCAGGCTTCAAAAAGAGGGCTCAGGAAGCCAAAAGTAGGGTGAGTTAAGATCCACTGACTGGATTTACAGGAGGCACAGTGATGAGATCTTCCTTGATTATTTAACCTGTAGCTGAGAGAAGAGGCAACATTTAAATTATAAACACTTATAGTTTATTATACCAAAGTAGTGACTGCAACTGTGTGTTATTTGCTACAGCTTGAAGCAGTCTACAAACTGAAGTATGCTAACTTCATCAGAGTGATTGTCTTAAGATTCACGTAAGTACAGAATATTGCAATGCAGCTCATTTCATGTGCATAAGTACAGTATGTACAGTATGTGTGTGTGTGTGTGTGTGTGTGTGTGTGTGTGTGTGTGTGTGTGTATGTAAAAGAAAGAAAGAAAGGAAATGAAGAAAGAGAATGCAATAAACTGATAATTTACTGGTAACATGCTTATTTTAGAAATCTTGTTTGACATCTGTCTGTACAATATATTTCAGACCTGGGTCAATCATCACCACAACACAACTAGTTTTCAACTTGACACAAGCTGTCCCTACAGTAAAAGAAGTTGCAGATGTCCTTGTGGCATCAGTGGCAACAACAGATGTTGCTCCACTAAACATAATTGCTTCCTCAATTTCAGTCAATGGTTCAGGTATGTCTGACAACATTTTAAAACATATCAAATAAATTCTCACAAACTGTCCCTCACACTATTACTCAACATATCTTATGGAATTTATAGTCAATAAGATATACTGAAAAAAGGAACATAAGGCCTTATATATTTTGTCCTATACAGTATGTCCTAAATGGGTTCCATGTAATTTGCTTTCTTTTTCTAACAGCTATTGCTGCTACATCTGTTGCTGCTATGACAAACACAACAGCTTCAAGTGGATCAAAGATTGAATCCAGTCTACACCAAACAATATGCCTCATTATTATGTCAAAACTATTACAGCTTTTCCTGTAAATTAGTTAACCATACATCAACCAAACAGCAAAATATTCCCTTACAAATGTAAAAAACGTTTACAATTTTTATTACGTTAAAAGTATTTTACTTTAAAATATGGTATATGGCAATATAAAAATAAGACTGATATTGCACTGTTCCTCAAGAATACAATTCTCTTGGTGACTAATATATTCACTTAACCGCAGGCTGTTGAATCAAAAAAATGGAAATAATTTCTTATGTTTTATGCTTTTCTATGGGAGGAAGAAGTGGATCTTTTAAAGCTAATGTATAGCTTTAGATTAAAACAGTTATGTTCGATTAAAACAGTTGTTATAATACATTATTTTGTCTAGTATGTTCTAATATTCCAAGTATGTTCTAATATTGCATTATGTCATATTTATTATAATAAAATGAACATATTTATTGAGCTTATTTTCCAAAATTGAGTGTTTTTCCAATTAACATTTTTTATTGATTCAAAAAATACACATCAATTCAACATTTAAATTTTAACCCCACCTGATATCCCTCCCCATTTACCAACCCCACCCTGACCCCCTACGAACACCCCTGTGGTCACACAAAATAATACACACACACACACACACAAAAAGGTAAAAAAAGAAAAATATAATAAACTGTGGCAAGCAGGGCAGGGCCGAAAGCCGTGGGAACAGAGCGAGGCTGCTGGCGCGATCACTAACCTGCGCGCCGCACCGGCCTCCTGTCTCACGGGGGAGCTCCGGGAGGATAAAAGGAGGAGTGATGACAGTGAAGGACGAGAGAGGACCAGGCCTGGACTTTGTGTTTTGTTTATGTTTGTGCGGTAGTACACGAGGGGCTGACACTTTACTTTCGTTTTGTGTTTATTTTATAATTAAAATATGTTTGAATGTTCACCAGTTCCCACCTCCTTCTTCCCTGAACTACTAACCTTGTTACATAAACATACATAACTAAACTAAACTACTCTCTCCCCATCCCCTCCCTGAGAGAAATTATTACCCCATATCTTAAGAAACAAGTCCCCAAACCCAGCCTTCTACTTGCCATCTCCTTGAAAGCTGCCACCCTCCCCATCTCTGCACACCACCCCGGAAATGATGGAGCTCTGTCCGACTTCCATTCTCTTAAAAATAATTTGTCTGCCAATCATGATACTGGTCAGAACCCAATATTTTATATGTTTATCCCCCAAGTTTATGACCACCCCATCACCCAAAATACAGAGTCTGGGGCAAAGTAAAATTAGATTGCCCAAAACATCACACATACATCTCTTAACCTTCAACCAAAATTCTTGAATCTTAACACACACCCAAAAAACATGGGTTGGGTCTCCATCTTCTGATTGGCATCGCCAGCAGGTGGGTGTGTCTTTAAGACCAAGCCTATTCAATCTAGAGGGGGTCCAATAGAATCTATGTAAAATCTTAAATTGCATAAGGCGAACCCTTGCATCTCTAGATGCAGACTTGATGTTATTTAGAATCCTAGCCCACACTCCCTCCTCCAATACCAAATTTAAATCTTTCTCCCATAATCTCTTGAGAGAAGTTGAAGCTCCATCCCCCAGACTCTGAATTAGCAGGGAGTAATACACTCATGCTTCATGACCTTTTACAAAAGCAGAAATCACCTCTCCCAGAGTATCTGCCACTTTAGGGGGATGTGTGCTACTCCCTAAAACAATACAGAGCAGGTGGCACAGCTATAAATACATATAGAATTGAGATCTGGGAATCCCAAAATGTTGAACCAAATTTTCAAAAGATCTGAACACTCCACTCTCATACAGGTCACTGAGTGTAGTAACCCCCCTCACAATCCACTCTGACCAGCAGAAAGGGGACTTATTAATACATAATTGTGGGTTCAGCCATATGCTTGAGGCAACATTTAAATAAATGCCTGAACTAAACAAAGTGCAAATGCAAGTTAAGAGGGTGTAACTTAACTTCTCCGATTAGTTTGATAGAAAGGCTTTGCAATGGCAAAATAGGAGCAAGAACTTCCTGTTCAGTACAAAACCAGGGAGGGGCTCTTTCAGGTGGAAGCAACCAATGAGCCAAATGTCTGAGACCGAATGCATAATTATAAAATACAATTTTGGGTAGGCCTAGCCCACCTTTGTCAATCGGCTATGTAACTTATTAAAATGTAATTTAGGACTCTTACCATTCCAAATGAAGGACTTCGCTATGCTATCAAATTGCTTGAAATAAGAGAGAGGGACATCTACAGGGACAGATTGTAACAGGTAGTTAAAAACATCTGGCCCCGGAACCTTGCCTGAGGCAAGGCCTTAATTACCTCGCCAAGCTCCTCCAAGGTTATCTCAGAATCAAGATAATTTTTTGCTCATTCGTCAATTTAGGGAGTTCTAATGGTTCCACAAATTTTCTAATGTCTTCATCAGTAGACAAAGATGTGGAACTGTAGAGATCTAGATAGATTCTTTAAAAGCATTATTAATATCAATGGCTGAGGTAAATATTTCACCACCAGCAGATTTCACTGAGGGAATGATAGGAAAAGACTCAGATGACATTTGGCGCTTCAGCTCTGCCTCTGCACTTTTAATATTCCCTTCCAACTCCTCGAGTTCTCATGCTTTGGATTTTTGGTGAATGATGCATACTGTATGATCCGACCCCTAAGAACTGCCTTAAGTGCCTCCCAAGCCATGCCCACAGAGGATACTGAGGACCAGTTAGTCTCCATATAGACATTGATTTCAGCCTTTAGCATTTGTTGGAATTCAGGATTTTGCAAAAGGGATACATTAAAGTGCCAACTATATGATTTCCTTTTCTCCATATGTGGCAACACATCTAAACTCACCAGGCTGTGATCTCAGACTAAAATGTTTCCAATTGAGCAATCAACAACAGATGAAATGAGGGACTTAGATATAAAAAAAAAATCTATTCTAGGATAAATCTTATGGACTGAAAAAAAAAAAATTATAGTCCCTACCAGATGGGTTCAAAAGTCTCCAAATATCTGTAAGACCAAGATATTTAAACATCCTGTGAAGTGTCAATGTTGCTCTAGGGGGCTTACACTTTTGCTTCACTATGATCAAGGAGAGAGTCCATCAAAGGATTAAAGTCTCCTCCCAATATTATATCATGAGGGGTGCCAGCGGCTTGCAACATCCCGTCAAGATCTATAAAAAAGCCCTGATCATCAGCGTTAGGTGCATAAATATGAGCCAAAATCAACCTTTGCCCCTGAATGTCTTCTAAAACAATAATGACTCTTCCTAATTTATCTTTAATCTGTTTGAGACATTTGAATTGTAGATGTTTACTTATCAATGTAATGACTCCCCTGCTCTTACTTGAGCCAGCAAAGAAAACATGTCCACCCCATATCTTTCCAAATTTTTTCAGCTTCTTGCAGGGAAGATGTGTTTTGAAGAAACACAATATCATATTTCTTACGTTTAAGAAAATAAATAACCTTCCTTCTTTTTATGGGGTGCCCCAACCCATTCACATTCCACGTGGAGAGAGACAATCCACTCATCTTAACATTTGACATTTTGACATGTAAGAAAAAATAGATTGAGTGTCAAAAACAAAATTATAAAGACCACATTCCAACATTAGAGCAACAAACAAGCCCCGAACTTCCCCCAGAACAAAAAAAACGGAAAAAAGAAAAATGTGTGCATTAACCCCGCGCAAGATAGTGCCAACCAGCATCCATCCCTCTAAACTCAAACAGTCCATGTACACCTACGAGAACCCCCGTGACAACTTTGCCATCGGATTGCTCGAGTCTGGTGTTTCTATACAAATTTTGTGAGACAGAATTACACAACAGAAAATAATCTATAAAACAAACTAAAGCCAATATGAGGCATAAGCACAAAGAACGTGTAGATTCATCCACATAACCATCCTGAAGGTGTGTCCCTCCACAAAACAAACTCCAGCCACTAGCAGAACCAGCACAAAATTAAAGAAAAAAAAGGCCATTCAGTTTCCTCGGACAGTAAAACGAATGATCAGTGAGTCAGGACCACTCGGCTGTTACATGAGTGCAACAAATGCCCTAATCACTCTAATGATTTGCAAGAAATATTCTACAAAACATACTCCATCCAATAGGAGGCACAAGCACAAAGAATGTGCAGATTCATCCACATACTGTCCTGAAGGAGTGTTATTCCACATAACAAACTCCAGCCACTAGGCGGAACCAGCACAAAAAGAAACAAAGATGGCACTCAGTTTCCTCGGATGGTCAAGCGAATGTTCAGTGAGCTAGGTCCACTCGGCTGCATCACACAATGACTTACTTAGTCCATTGTCTTTATGAAGGACAATGCTTGCTGCAGGTATGTAAATGTTTTATGGCCATCCTTAGCATATATTCTAAATTTGGCCAGGAACATCAGTACAAAAGCAACCTTTTGTTGATGTAAGAGTTTCTTGCATTCCTTGAAACGATGTTTCTGTCTTGTCAAATTTGCAAAGTCTGGGAACAAGAAAATACTGTGGTTCTTTACTCCTCACCTCGTGTAACACAATATCTTTATTGGATGATCTCAGAAATGTGTCCAGAATTGATTGGGGCCTGTCTCCCTCAGCGGACCTCCAAGCCAGAACTCTGTGAGCTTGCTCGATTTCCAGCTTATGGCCTGTTATGTCAAGCAGACTCGGGAAGAGCTCGTCTAGGAATTTCACCATATCTCTGCCTTCTTTGTTCTCAGGAATTCCAACAATTTGGACGTTGTTTCACCGGTTACGATTCTCAAGATCTTCCAACTTTTCCCAAATGTGTTCCAATGGTCGCCAGCATGTCAGCAGCTAATTCCCTCTCCGATGACTCCAGATAATTGATCCGTTTCTCGACATCCCCCATTCTTGTAACCAGCACAGAGAACTTTGTCTCCATGGCAGTGATTGATCGGCGTATTACAGCAAGATCCTCCACGTCCACAACGACCTTCGCCAGCATCACCGACATGCTCGACAGTTGACGCTGAATCTCTCCCACCGCACCGTCCAAACGGAGTCCCTGGTCTGCGGCCCTGTCTGGTGTATCAGCTTGAGCACGTAAGTGTCTTTTAATGTCTCCAGTGCCCGAGTATTTTGAATTCTTTTACATATTGTCTTCATAGAACAGTAATGGAACAGGGTGTATCGAATCTCACCGGTTTAAGGCACAAAATGTATTAAAAACTAGCAAAGTGCACAGAGCTCGCCGTTCACAATTTTGACCCTCGCATGGCGCCACGCGACCAACCCAAAAATTGAGTGTTAAATATTTTGTATTGATGCAAAGACACTGACCCACCCACTATATTAATATCATCATCCTCACATAACTGAACCACCTCAAAATAGTACATTTATAAATGGTAAGCATCGCTGTCCTTATGCCACAAGAATATAGTCCAACCTTATTGAGAAATTTAGTTATGGCAAAGCTTATTGATGCTCCACAAAATGCTCAACAAAATGTAAAGCCAATTATTCACTGGTCTGCGAAGAACGAATGAATGTCATTTTCTAGCAATCTGTGCTCTTATAATAGGCTTATTAGTTTTTGCTTTCTCTGGTTGTGCTTAGAATTAAAGATTCAGAATTAATACACCCCTGTTATTTCCCATCCAATTACTGTAAGATACCTAAATGGAATTAAATTCAGGTTAGAATTTCTGCATGTATTGTAAGTAGGTATTTATTAATTCTGATAGGTGTTTTTGTCCATTGCTCATAAGGATTAACGTCAAACGGTGACACTAAAAATAATACGTGTGGTATGAAACATGCTCAAAGCAGTCAATGAACATTCTTCAAGACTATGTTTGGCACCTAATCATGCCATAGAAAGAATTACCTAACAAGTCATATGGGTGTCTGGAACACAGATAAATAGCACTCACACCCAAATGTGTAAATCACCAATTAATATCAACTCTGACACATCTGTAAATCTATGCGTGCCGTATACTGGACTTGTGACTTATATCACAGAAGGTTTAATATTTAGGCTCAGCAGCAGCTAGACATTGACAGTTCAGAGTAGAGACTAGTAGAACCATGAATTCTGACTATGAATTCAATTTAGCAAGAATTCGAGTTTTAGTAAAGACTCTACCTAGCCCTGGAGGACAAGTCTAATTATTATAATTTAACCAGGGAATGTGGAGGCATGGGTATAACCACAGCCCCATGTCCACATATCACATAAAACAAGAAAATCAGTGGCCATACACAATTATCATCAAATGCACCCTTAGGACACTTACTAGACACTACTTGTGTGTTTTGGTCCACTTAACGATATGTCAAATATGAAAAACATACGATAAGATACATATTATATGTAATGCCACTTTTAAGTAAGATTAAGATTTAAGAGTTTTCCTCTAGCAATTTTTTATTTCAAATTCTGCCATTATGTTTAAAATTCTTCTTTCATCTTTCCTTGTTATCTACCCACTAAATAAAATGACACAAAGCACACATAGACCATTCAACACAAGTTGAACCCTAACAGTGGGGTAAATTGTCACACTATTTGTGGTAAGTTGACATTAAATAGACTATTATAGGCTTTTTAACTAAATGTTAACAGTAAAACAAACAATAACAAACAAAAAGCAAACAATTAATGGCAGTACCAAGGGAGTACTACTATAATGTATTTATTCTTTACTATTTAAATAATGTGTTCTCTTTTTCATATTGGGGTAATGAGAATATCATAATGAACATCTTTTTTGAGTTGCAGTAATGAGAATTGAGGGGTAAAATGTGCAAAACTGTCACGAAAAAAAATCACAATATTAGGAAAATCTTAATGGCCCAAAAAACAGGCTTCATTTTCTATTTGCCAAATATAATTTCTTATTTGTTTCTTTTGATTTTGGAGTAAAAAAGGACCAGGACACTTCCTTATTTCTTTGATAAATTCTATAAAATTACAACACATGAGACAACTCATGAGCCCCAATAATGACATGACAACCTGCCTAACATTTAGTCCTTAGAACACAATTCAACCGTAAAATCGACCGTTTTGTGTAATTGGACTTTTGACCCGAAAAGTCAAACTAACCAACATGATCACAATGGAAGTCAGCATGTTGTTTTCGCATAAGAGACCCTGGTTCGGATCTCGCGTGGAAACCAGAAAGTAATCACATTTGCATTATTAGTGACGACCGCGATTTAGAGGTTGCATTTTTCCCTTTAACATTAAATTTTCACTCCACTGATCGTTAGGTCTAAACCTAAGTTTAGGGTTTGGTTTTGGGGGTACAGTTTATAAAATATGCATTCCTTTTCACTGCATTACACACCATACAGCTGAAAACAACTTCCTTTTGGATCCCCTCGGTGGACATTTTAATCAGAAAATACATGTTCATCGCTCAACAACACTTACCACTTTGGCCATTGGGGGCAGTGTTTTGAATTGCGGTGAGAAAAGACCAGTTTTACCTAAAGAAAAGTCAGCCTACTGTTTCCAGTTTCACTGTGAGATCAGTTTGAACTAACATCGGGCTCCCCAACTTTTTCAACTAAACCACACAAAATTTAGGGTTCATAGTCTGAATTAAAATCCAATTTTAATAATTATTATGTATTAATTATTATGTAGTATTATTATGGCTGTCAGAGTTACCCCTGCTCTTGTAATAACTCCTACTATTAAAAAGTGAGCTACTCTACCAGTCAATTCCTCCAGCTAGAACTTCAACAGACAGCAACATTTTTCTACAAGTTCATCGGCTTTTAGTCTCACAACCTTTCAATCAAGCTTCAACAGTAAGGTAATATGACAAATGTAGCTCTAAATTGATCTTCAGAACTATAAAGGAAAGGAACTATCCACTTTACAACATGCAAGCAGGTCAACTAAACATCATCATCACAATGTGTGTTTACACGTACTTAACATATAATCAAATAAACAAAGTTAACAGATAATTATTTCCATTAGTTTAATAAATGTAATTCAGATTTACTTCAAGGTCTTACCAGCTCTATGAAAAACACCTGGTAAATCCAGCAGTCATGGGAAAGATATCCACCATCTGTTAATTCTTAGCGACAACACACTGAACATGATTAAGAAACCAACATCACACCCATAATATTTTAAAACCAGCTTAATATCCACCTATCTCACAAAAGATGTTCAGAAGCCAGCCTTCTGTATTGTTCATCATTTGTTCTTTATTTTGGGTGTTCCTCAACAGAGTGGAACAACACCCCAGAACATACCATCACCTGCTCACCTTTACTGCTTATAAAATCTGTATTTATGTATCAAAGGCAATATTCACAATTACAATTTTAAATCATAATCAAAATGTTGGTTTTCTTCTTCTCAGTACATTTATGTAAAATGTATGTTATGTGTGTGTTTAACCCAATGTACCCCTTTGGCACAAAAGCAAAGTGTCTTGAGTTTGCTTGCCCAAAAAGAAAATTATATAGTAAGTGAGTCAAGTTATGCTAACAAAACAAAAACAAAAATCACAAAATAGGCACAGTACCACTAAATTACTATAAAATAATTAATATTAATACAAATAACATATTCACTTTTTTAGACCATGAAGTTCTGAACAGCTAAACTTACTTTACGGTTATAGTTCATAAATTAAAAAACTGTCAAAACAAGCCTCTAGTCCATACAAACATTTCAAAAAATCAAAATGACAACTTCAATACCACACATAACACCATGAGTGTGGACTGTACTCAGTCTTCATTTTAAACAGTTATCAAATCATATTTAGTTCAGATCTGATGATTGTTGATTAGAGAAAACATCCAGTTTTGTTAATGGCATTTCAATTACTGTAAATCTCTGGAGCGCACAATAAATGTGTGTCAGAAAGCAACATATAAGCCAATGTGTTTGCAAAATTGTGTCACATCCATGCACAAAATTTCCACATTTTCTTACAATTGTATACTGTGTCTGTTTAACCAAATTAGGTTTCAGTGTAAACAAATCCATAGTGTTTTTTTTTATAAATTTACATGTTTTAACAATGAAAGTGAGTACATTTTTGTATGATTTTGTATGATATATATACAGGGTTGGGGAGAAACAGAATACATGTAACAGGAATACGTATTTAAAATACAAAATATAAGTAACTGTATTCCACTACAGTTACAATTTAAATCATTGGTAATTAGAATACAGTTACATTCAAAAAGTATTTGATTACTGAAGAGATTACTTTGCATTTTAGTGTCATTTGTTTCATTTAATATTTAGTCCTTTCAGGTGGAAAACATTTATACATATAAATGATGCGATCAAAAGTGCATTTGAACAGCGGTGAAACACTTTCTTATGATGTGTTACATTCATACGAGCAGACAGAGAAGTAAGTTTGAAGTAAGTTTGGAGCAGAAGAAATAGAAATAAACCTTGTGTAAGTTGTCAGCTTTACGCTAAGCTAAAATGCTATTTCTAGATATTTTACATGCACATGTTACCAGGCACGATCATATTTTATTATTAAGAAAATTCACATTGGATAAAATTTTCTTTTTCTAGTAAGACCTTTGATATTAGGGCAAAAATCGCTTTCTTGATAATAATTTTTGTATTGTTTTCCTGTAAAAATATCTGAAAATCCTTAAAACAAGATCAATTTGATTTATCTTGTTTTAGAAACAACACTGCATAAAATAATTTGGTTTTTCAGAGAATGTATTTTTAACAAGTGTATTTTGTCTTACTGTACTGGCAGAGTTTTTATAATCAAAACAAGTGAAAAAATCTACCAGTGCTGAAGAAGTAATCCAAAGTATTTAGAATACGTTACTGACCTTGAGTAATGTAATGGAATACATTACAAATGATATTGTACAAATGACATTGTATTCTGTAATCTTTCTGCATATAAGCATGCTAAATGCTAAGATGTAATTGCTCTTTGAGTAACAGTGTGTTGTTTGTGTACCCGTCCTCAACCTAAGCAAAAGCTGCTCAGTATTGTCAAGGGTGATCAGACAATAATCAAACACTCTCTCCTGATCTGTCTCAGCACATTGGAAAGTCTGATTCATTTAGTGAATCTTTCATTTGGAGGGTTCATGTTAATTAACAGGTTAATAGACCTTATTCACAGCAGCGTCATCTTTGATTTTTAATAGGAATGACAACGAGGCTGTTAGGGATAGACTGCAGTCTCTTCAGTGCAGTTTTAAGTGTTTTTGGATCATTCCACGGTCAATACAGTGAAAAAATATCTTTCTAAGAACACTCAGTAGACAAAAAACTCCAAACAACATAAGCTGTGGAAAATCAGATGTGATCAAGGAGCTTTTTACAGCTTTATATAAGCCTATCGTTCATGCCATTGAAGAGACAGTAAGTCTATCACAGCCTCGTTGTCATTCCCATTAAAATTAAAGATGGTGTTAGCGTGAATAAGGTCTCTGAACAGTCATCGATTCGAATCTCAGTGCTGCGTTTTACGTCGTCGTCGTCTTTTCTTTCATATCAAAATATTAAAAGGGTCATGGTATGCCTTTTTTCATTATTTTAATGTTTCTTGGTGTTCACTTATAATATTATTAAAGTGTCTACACAAAAAACTATCATATGTTTGCAAAAACATGTTAATTTCCCACCCTCATTCTAGCTGAAAAGGAGATTGCTCCTTCTTTTTCAATGTAGTTAGCTACTTTATGTTGCTAGATTGCAGTGTAGCTAACTACTTTTACCAAAAAGGCATTGTTTTACTGGAGTTTGGAGTTTCGCAACATTGATAGATGAAAAAAGGTCACCCTGAAACTGGATCAGTTAAGATGATGAACATTTACACTATTCATTCCAAAGCAGGGGCTTTCAAACTGGGGTCCTGGACCCCCAGGGGGTCTGCGAAAAAAGTAAAAAGGTTAACATTTGACAAAACTACTGTTTCGTTCTGCTCTCTTGATTACTTCATTCTATTGACAGACAGTTTTTAACAGTAGTAAATAAAACAAACAGTTTTGTGAATTTTGTTTTATTGAAAAATGTGTTAATCTCACTTTCCTTGCAATATAATTTACATTATTTTGAGAATAGATTATACTTGTGTTGTATCCAATATCATGCCTACTGTTTTTCTCACACGATAAAAATGGGACTTTATTCATTAAAATTAGGAGCTGGCTTTATATTTTAGGAAGGGGGTCCTTCGCAAGGGTGATCGTCATATTTGGGGGTCCTTGATGAATTTGAAAACCCCTGTTCTAGAGCATACTGCATGGTGTATTTCAACTCTATCACAACAATAAGCATTGCAAACAGAATCTAACTGGCTTTGCATAAATACACAGCTGCATATAAGGACTCATTGTTTTCCTGTTACATAAAATGCATTTCCATATTAGGAATTAACTTGTTATATAAACAAATGCTCTAACGAGAAAAACAATGGTAACTGACTACTAATTACTATTGTTATTGTGCACATATAATAGTTACAAAAAAAAAAGAAAATGACTCTAGGTCAGCTAAGACTGTGCAAAGGTTGAGTACTAAGAACAGTCAGGAGTTTGGTCAGCATTACTGTATTGGGTGCGGATTGTCAATTTGTAGGTTGTCAGACAGAATGATCAAGTAGTCTAAGAGCTTAAAGGCAGAAACCATGTTAGTCTGGTGGTGTTGGCCTTAAGGGCCTATTCTGGGCCTATTCGTCCTGATGGTAGGCAGGGGTGTAACTAACCATGGCACTCATTTCCTGATATGCCTCACATCTTTTTACACTGTTCATCGGATGTCTATGAGAGAACTTTTGGCTCAGTGAACTGGGCTGTTTTCTTTCCCATATCTCATCCTTGTTGACAACAATCCCACAGTTGTGAGGAAGATTTCAGCAAATTGCTGTGTTGTTTGCAGTCAACATGCAAGTAGCTAGGTGTACTACAGTGAACCCAGTATGCAGCTCTGAGGGGCTTCAGTGAACCAAGTGTTAAGTCCCATTCTGGATCCTTACTACTTGACTTCTGAGAGTAAGGCTCAATATAAGATACATGAGCAGTGTATTTTGATGGAATATAAACTTGTGTGAGCAACATATAAAATCACTAATATTTCATTAAATAATTATAGGTGTTTTGCCAGGTTGGAGGGCTCTTTAAAGTGTAAAACTGACTTGTATTTTATTTTAGTTGCTATAGTGAAGGGCTTGGGATTGTTCTCGCAGTGCCATCATCATTAAGATAAAGTGAGTAGTATTTGGCTGGTCATATTATCTTATTCAATTGGCCCCCATGAGGTAACCTAGAATAGAATAGAATGGCTATTTTTAGGTCGCTTATATGACAGGAATCTTAAGCTCTTCTGAGTGTAATTCATTTTTTTTAAATGTAAACAAGCACTATTCATTTCTTTTTGTGCAGAAAATAAATAAAAACTGAATGCATCTTTGATTATAATCACTGCCACTGATCAAATAATCAATAACTTTTAATAATCATGATGACCAGTATTAGTTGCTAATACTTTCTGAGACGTGCAATTTGCCCTGAATTCACTGAAATGAAGAAACCAAAACATTTCCTTTCTTATTAAAGCTTATTTTCTTCTATTTACACTTACTTTGTATCGTAGTTCCTTCTAGTTGAGCAACTACAGATGCAAAAGGATGAGGAAAAAAAATATTATTTAGTTGCTTTCTGCTTTACAAGTTGAGAACTGTATTATTCAGTCTGAGAATTTCATGTGTCATTTATAAGGCACTTTTCAATCAGTACAATATTTCAAAATACAACAACAAGTATCCCAACATTTCCTATTACATTCTCAAAGCCCTGATAAGAAGCTGCCCTCCTGATCAACCACATTCTTTCAAACGTTATGCAATCTAAAAATCTAACAATGCATGGCACACACAAAGACATTGTCCAACCGGTCAAACTGTCCAAGTGCAACATTATCATTCTCTGACCTACAGAAACTTTTAGAGACTTTTTTTTTTTTTTTTTTTTTGCATAACAATGCAGTCTGTTGTTTGAATCAGGGTCGGACTGGCCGTCGGGAGAATCGGGAATGGCCGGTCAAAGTAATGGCCGTGGCACTCCCGCTCAACAACTTTTGGGCCAGTTTCTATGTAAAATCCCAGGCCAATTTCTCTTCCCAGTCCGCCCTTGTTTGACACCCATCTCATTAATAAGCATGCATTGTTGATTTTGTTCAGCACTGGTGATAAGTCATTGTTGGCTGGCAATATTGACGCAATGTGCTTTCTGTGGTCAACAGGTCTTAAACCAAAATAACAGGAAGCTTAAAGAAAGATGTAACAAATGCAGGGATTACAAGTGATCTCTGCTCTGTGTGTCAGGCAAAGTTTTAAATTTGTCATATGTGTCAGGCTTTGTCATACTGCAGCAATGGAATGAGTAACAAATATCCTACATGTACATGGAAAATTTGGAGCAGTATTCCAACCAAATAAGGCACAATTATATATATATATATTGTAAATTTCTGACCTGTCTTTCAAAAATTGAATTAAGCAGCAATAATATCAATATATATGTATATACAGTGCTGTACAAAAGTCTTAGGCACATAAGATGTTTCGCAAAAACATTTGTCTTAAGATGGTTATTTATATCTGCTACTTTAGTGTGTCAGTAGGAAATATATATTTTATACTCCCAAACATTCCTTTTGCAAATAGAATAGAACAGAAGAACAGGGAGCCCTGCAACAGATGGCATGGCCCTCACAGAGCCCCAAATGACCGATTCGCTAAAAGACCTTTAGGAGAGGTAGGAGTGTAGGAGAGGACGTTTCTAGCATATCAAATTTTCAACAGACAAGCATGCATCTGTTTTGTGGTTGATTTACAACTCTGAAATCTGTGGAATGTGTGATATGTTATATAAACTAATAGTATTAGTCCACACTTAAACCCTTATGTTGTCATTACTGGAAAAATCAAGTTGTCTTGTTTGGGCTTATGAATCAAATATCTCCTTGAACTTGTTTATTTAAAAAAAATTATAGACTTAAGATTTAAGTGTTAATAACTCAAACATAAAAAAGTAAAAAAATTGAAGCTGTGGGAAATACACAATCCCTTGCGCTTAAATTATTAAATGATGTTTGCTTGGGCAAAGGGAACTGTTGGGGACATTTGTATAGTTATTATTAAGAATTCATTGATGTTTTAGCTCTTTGTTTTATTATTTATATTGTTCTTTTGCAAATAGTTGTTTCTTGTGAGCCGTGTCCTCTTTGGTCAAATTGGACCCTGTTAATATTATCTCAGTTCTCCTTGTGCATTTACAAATGAAGTACAGGCATATATGTATTTCTCTGGAGAATTAAGTTTACTGAATTATTTTATTAGAATCAGTCATAATATACTTTATTTGAGCTGTGATATTATAGATCTAAATCTGAGTCCATTCAATGAAAATGAAGTTGAAACAACAACATTTAAACAGCAAATCTGAGTTAAGTCTACATGCATCTATAATTATAATTTTCTTTATTTATCACACATTATACATTTGCACATATATGGTGAAATTCTTCTTTTTCACATATCCCAGCTAGGCTGGGGTCAGAGTGCAGGGTCAGCCATGATACGGCGCCCCTGGAGCAGATAGGGTTAAAGGCCTTGCTCAAGGGCCCAACAGTGGCATTTTGGCGGTGCTGGGGCTTGAACCCCCGACCTTCTGATCAGTAACCCAGAGCCTTAACCGCTGAGCTACCACTGCCCTCTAATCCACTTTAATCTAGTTACCTGAAATTAAATAGTTAAGTTGATTCTAGATGAACACCAAGTTAAGTTAAGTTAATTACACAAGTTTTGGAGACACCATTACTCAGTTCAACTGAGGGAACAAGTTTACTCAATCAGTTGGCTCTTGTAGACCTGGTTACATAAGAACTGAGCGGACTGTGATGCGTCAAACATACTTGGGCAAGATTACACCATGAGACAGTGAGCCTGTTGCATCTGCACTGATGCAACACACTTTTAATTACTGGGGAACTTTATTTCCTTGTTCCTTCTTACAGGCATGATGCTGCATTAATATATGGCATCATGTGAGTGCATTCATTGGCACTACATCTATTTTTATTGTATTTAATTTATATTAAATATAACATTTTGTTTATAAAATATAATTGTAATAAATGTTTTTTTTTAGAGATACATCCAAATCAAAATGCAAATCTCTTGATATTTTATTATATTACTACATAACTGCATGGAATAGGCAATTTTACAATTAATACTTTAAATTAAATGAAATTTAATATAATTAATTTGTATTGGATCACAAGATGGAAAATTATATATACAGTAGACAATAGCGAGTGTTTCTAATTGTGACAGTATATATGAGTGAGTATGTCTAATAACAACACACTTCAAATTCAAGGTCAAATGAAGAGGGAGAAAAGAATGCCTAAAAAATGCTCATGAACCAAGACAAATTTTGATTTCTGCAATAACCTACTGGTGTAAGAGTGACATCTTGTGGTGTAAGTTGTTGTAATAAAGTTTGACTTCAAAAATTGCTGACATAAAGGGTGGGAACATAGTGGAGCATCAACCATTTAGAACGCAGAAAACCTTGAACATTCAGGAAAATTGAAATTATTCTAAACTTGGTCTCTCTACCAATTATGGAAATGGATAGAGATGTGTGGTTCTACAGAAAAACATAATAAAACTTAGCCTACGTAAATGATAAAATAAAGAAGAGGTCTCAATCAGAACAATAATAATGCAATAATGATAAATAACATGATAAAAAAAACATTTTTTATTATTAAACTTATATAAGTCTATATATGCAGATGTCTATACCAACAGTATTATGCTCCCAAACAAGTAATTTAAACCATTTATATGGCTTGCACACCAAGGCTGCAACACATATGAGTGAAATATCAATGAAAACCACAATAAAGATTATTCTACACAGCAATAATATCATTGTTCTTATATATCTCAATATTTCACACAAATACATACAGGTGCATCTCAGTAAATTAGGATGTCGTGGAAAAGTTCATTTATTTCAGTAATTCAACTCAAATTGTGAAACTCGTGTATTAAATAAATTCAATGCACACAGACTGAAGTAGTTTAAGTCTTTGGTTCTTTTAATTGTGATGATTTTGGCTCACATTTAACAAAAACCCACCAATTCACTGTCTCAAAAAATTTGAATATGGTGACATGCCAATCAGCTAATCAACTCAAAACACCTGCAAAGGTTTCCTAAGCCTTCAAAATGGTCTCTCAGTTTGGTTCACTAGGCTACACAATCATGGGGAAGACTGCTGATCTGACAGTTGTCCAGAAGACAATCATTAACACTCTTCACAAGGAGGGTAAGCCACAAACATTCATTGCCAAAGAAGCTGGCTGTTCACAGAGTGCTGTATCCAAGCATGTTAACAGAAAGTTGAGTGGAAGGAAAAAGTGTGGAAGAAAAAGATGCACAACCAACCGAGAGAACCACAGCCTTATGAGGATTGTCAAGCAAAATCGATTCAAGAATTTGGGTGAACTTCACAAGTAATGGACTGAGGCTGGGGTCAAGGCATCAAGAGCCACCACACACAGACATGTCAAGGAATTTGGTTACAGTTGTTGTATTCCTCTTGTTAAGCCACTTCAGAACCACAGACAACGTCAGAGGCGTCTTACCTGGGCTAAGGAGAAGAAGAACTGGACTGTTGCCCAGTGTTCCAAAGTCATTTGGAAACCAAGGTCCTAGAGTCTGGAGGAAGTGTGGAGAAGCTCATAGCCCAAGTTGCTTGAAGTCCAGTGCTAAGTTTCCACAGTCTGTGATGATTTGGGGTGCAATGTCATCTGCTGGTGTTGGTCCATTGTGTTTTTTGAAAACCAAAGTCACTGCACCCGTTTATCAAGAAATTTTGGAGCACTTCATGCTTCCTTCTGCTGACCAGCTTTTTAAAGATGCTGATTTCATTTTCCAGCCGGATTTGGCACCTGCCCACACTGCCAAAAGCACCAAAAGTTGGTTAAATGACCATGGTGTTGGTGTGCTTGACTGGCCAGCAAACTCACCAGACCTGAACCCCACAGAGAATCTATGGGGTATTGTCAAGAGGAAAATGAGAAACAAGAGACCAAAAAATGCAGATGAGCTGAAGGCCACTGTCAAAGAAACCTGGGCTTCCATACCACCTCAGCAGTGCCACAAACTGATCACCTCCATGCCATGCCGAATTGAGGCAGTAATTAAAGCAAAAGGAGCCCCTACCAAGTATTGAGTACATATACAGTAAATGAACATACTTTCCAGAAGGCCAACAATTCACTAAAAATGTTTTTTTTATTGGTCTTCTGATGTATTCTAATTTTTTGAGATAGTGAATTGGTGGGTTTTTGTTAAATGTGAGCCAAAATCATCACAATTAAAAGAACCAAAGACTTAAACTACTTCAGTCTGTGTGCACTGAATTTATTTAATACACGAGTTTCACAATTTGAGTTGAATTACTGAAATAAATGAACTTTTCCATGACATTCTAATTTATTGAGATGCACCTGTATTAGCGTATATCAGAATGAGCTTTATTGCCAAGTATGCTTACACACAAAAATAATTTATCATGGTGACAGAAGCTTCCAGTGCAAAGAGAATGCAACCATATATACATACATACAAATATATATATTTAAACATATATACATATAGTGACTTAATAAAAAATATAAGATAAAACAGATAAAAAATAAAAAGAGAAATATACAATAGAGCAAAAATGTTGTTCGAATATTTTATATACAGATATACAGTTATGTGCAGGTGATGTAATGTATTGAAGAAGAGGTAGGATATGTTACAGAATATAAATGAAATATGGATATAAGTAGGAATGGATGGATTGAATATTGCACATAGTTGTATTGGCCAAAGGAAAGTATTTTGGGGCAGTTTTAACTGTTCATGAGGTGGATGGCCTGAGGGGGAAAAAACTGTTCCTGTGCCAGGCTGTTCTGGTGCTCAATGCTCTGTAGTGCCGGCCAGAGGGCAACAGTTTGAAAAGGAAGTGTGCTGGGGGAATGGGGTCAAGAGTGATTTTAACAGCCCCTTTCGTCACTCTGGAAGTGTGCAGTTCTAGCAGGGTGGGTAGGGGAGTGCCAATAATCCTCTCAGCATTCCAAACTATCCTTTGAAGTCTTCTGATGACTTGGTAGCTGAACCAAACCAGACAGTTATAGAAGTGCAGAGGACAGACTCAATGACTGCTGAGTAGAACTGTATCAGCAGCACGTGTGGCAGGTTGAACTTCCTCAGCTGGCGATGGAAATACAACATCTGCCGGGCCTTTTTCAAAATTGAGTCTATGTGGGTCTCCCACTTCAGGTCCTGTAAGATGGTAGTGTCCTGGAACCTGAATGACTCCACTGCTGCCACAGCGCTGTTCAGAATGGTGAGCGGGGTTAATGTCGGGGTGTTCCACTGTTTTGAGCATGTTCAGTTCCATTTTGACTGCACCAGACGGTCAGCTGTTCAACTTCCCTTCTGTATGCATACTCATCGTCATCTTGGATGAGGCCAGTGACTGTAGTGTCATCTGCGAACTTCAGGAGCTTGATAGAGTGGTCTTTGGCGGTGCAGTCATTTGTGTACATGGAGAAGAGTAGTGGGGAGAGCACACATCCCCGGGGGGCACCAGAGCTAATTGTGCATGTGCTGGAGGTGAATTTCCCCATTCTCACTAGCTGCTGCCTGTCCGTCAGAAAGCTGGTGATCCACTGACAGATAGAGGCAGGAACAGGGAGCTGGGTTAATTTAGTCCATAGGAGAGCAGGGTTGATGGTGTTAAAAGCCGAACGGAAGTCAACAAATAGTATCCTTGCCTAAGTCCCTTGTCTGTCTAGATGTTGAAGTATGTAGTGCAGTCCCATATTGACTGCATCTTCCACAGACCTGTTTGCTCGAAAGGCAAACTGCAGGGGATCCAGGAAGGGTTCAGTGATGTCCTTCAGGTGGTCCAACACCAGTCTCTCAAATGACTTCATGACCACAGAGGTCAGAGCGACGGGTCTGTAGTCATTTAGTCCTGTGATTTTGGGTTTCTTTGTGACAGGAATGATTGTGGAGAATTTGAAGCATTGATCTGTTGAAGATCTGTGTGAAGATGGGAGCCAGCTGGTCAGCACAGGATTTTAGACAAGTGGGTGAAACACAATCTGGTCCCTGTGCTTTTTCTATCTTCTGTTTCTGGAAGACCGGCACACATCCTCTTCACAGATCTTAAGTGTAGGTTGAGTAGCAGGACAGGGGAGGAGTGTGGTTGCAGGGGGTGTAAATGTTTGTGTGCTGTGAAGGTTGGAGCGGGTGTGGGGTGTGTGACTGGGCTATTCAAATCTACAGTAAAACACATTCAGATCATCAGCCAGTTGTTGATTCCCTACAGTGTTGGGGGATGGTGTCTTGTAGTTAGTAATGTCTTTCAGGCCTCTCCACACTGATGCAGGGTTGTTAGCTGAAAACTGTTTTTCAGATTTTCAGAATAGCTTCTTTTAGCCACTCTAATCTCCTTCTTCATTCTGTTTTTGGCCTGATTGGACAAGATTTTATCCTCACTTCTGTAAGCATTCTCTTTGGCCTGACGAAGCTGCCTGAGTTTTGCTGTAAACCATGGATTGTCATTGTTGAATGCACATAACCTCACAGAAACTGATATATAATGTCACAGTATCTGTGAGCTCATCCAGGTCTGTGGCTGCATCCTAAAAAACACTCCAATCAGTGCAGTCAAAACAGGCTTGTAGTTCCAGTTCTGTTTCATTGGTCCATCTCTTATAGTCCTTACTACATGTTTAGCTGATTTTAGTTTCTGCCTGTAGATCAGAAGAAGCTGAGCCAGACAGTGATCAAAGAGTCCCAAAGCTGCTCGAGGGACAAAGCGATATGCATCCTTTTGTTGTGTAGCAATGATCCAGTGTATTTCTGTCTCTGGTGGGACATGTAATGTGCTGTCTGTATTTAGGCAGTTCATGTGTGAGATTTGCCTTGTTAAAATCACCAAGAATAATAGTAAGTGAGTCCGGGTATTGTTGCTCCGTGTCTGTGATGTGATCAGCCAGCTGTTGCAGCGCTGCGCTCACACACGTGTGTGGAGGAATATAAACAGTCACAGGAATACACGAGGAAAACTCAAGTTTATGAAGAGTGCCTCTAATTTAGGTCAGCACATCTTCTTCAGCGTTGTTACATCTGTACACCAATGTTTGTTGACGTGAAAACATTCTACCGCCTCTCGTTTTCCCTGTTAATGCCACGGTGCGATCCACTCTGAACAGCTGGATGCCTGGTAGATGAAATGCACTGTCCGGAATGGCTTCACTCAGCCAGGTTTCCGTGAAGCACAATGCAGCAGAATTTGCAAAGTCCTTATTTTTGCGGGTGAGGATTAGTAATTCTTCCGATTTGTTAGGAAGAGAGCGGAGATTCACTAGATAAATGCTTGGCAGCACGAAAGTTTGCGTCTTTTAACGCGCTTGTACAGCACCGTTGCTCGTCCAACTAAAATGCCCAACAGAATGTCCAAATGGCCGAAATGGCCATTACAACTTGAGAAAAACATAATCGAAAAGTACATAGTCATTTAGTCATGGAAATAAGATGAGTTAAATAAACTTGTGCAATGGGTTATTTCTAATCGACATTATCCCTACATTAAGTAAAAAGCATTTATTTACATTTAGCATCATGCACAAATCCACATAAGGCAAATAAATAACTGAACTACTCTCTAAAAACTCTCTGATCTGCTGATGTTTGTTCATCAACCTATGAACCTATTTCAGAGCAGTGCCATCTTTGATTTTTGAAGGGAATGAAAATGAGGCTGTGAGTGGTGTATTCCAAACCGCACACTTTTGCACTATTTTACATCATTTTTGTAGAATAAGTAGCACAAATAGTAAGTTAACACTAAAAATGCAACAAAAACAAGTGTACTTTGAGCACCCAGATGATGCACTTCTTCAACCGTCAAATTGAAGAGTGGAATGTTGGACACTTCGTTGACTCAGCGCTCACGACTTGCTGTATGTAGAGTATGGAGCAGAGATACCTGGCTGCGTTACTGGCCTGACAAAACAATTGTAAAAAATGGAGAATGTTGGAACCACTGGCAAAACTTCAGTGAAGACAGCTCCTTACAAATGTATGTTGTATGCTTTACCATCACCCAACGCTGTGTGAATGTGTACGTCGAGATGCAAGTGTTGAACTGAGTTTGACTAACGCGCTAAAGCTAGCGGCAACACATTGCATGCGTTTGAAACGTCATTTCCGTTGGCTGTAATACGACGAATGCTTTCATGTAGTAAATAATCGTAAAGTGTTTCAATTGGGACGATACTACACTTTGAAAATTCGCACACTGCTGCACATGGCTGAGTGCATAGTGTATATTGTAAGTGCACAGTGTATAGTGCGTCATTTGGGAGTCAGTGACAGTCTCTTCCATGGGCTGTACTGTTATTTAAAGCGGTGTTGAATTTTCAGCTGATAACCTACGGTGACCCAGGAATGCACAACACAACAAAATTAGCTAAGCAAACAAAAGTTGAAAACACAATGGAAATAAACCACAAAACAATGGAAATAAGTTATAATACAACAGTAAAAAACACAACACAACAGAAAGAAGCCACAAGGCAACAGAAATAAGCAGAAACACAACAAAATGAAGCCAAAACACAACAAAATAAAAAAAAAAATGTGTTTAAAATGGCTTTATAATTTGTGTGGCAGTTCTAACTCAGTGCAGGCAAGATCATGATTTTGTTTGATCTTTATTCTGTTGTGCTGTGGCTTTTCTGTTGTGTTGTGGCTTATTTCTGTTGTGTTGTGGCTTTTCTGTTGTGTTGTTGCTTATTTTCATTGTGTCGTGGCTTATTCGTTTTGTTATACCTTAATTTCGTGGTTCCCTATGTGTCACTCACTCGACGTTATGTCGATGTAGTGACACTAGGGGTCAGTCTTGGTAGCCTGAGATACCTCTGGTCTTTGGTAAAAGGCCAATGAAAATTGCCGAGTGGTATTTGCATGCCACTCCCCCGGACATACGGGTATAAAAGGAGCTGGTATGCAACCATTCATTCAGATTTTCTCTTCGGAGCCGAACGGTCATGCTCATTGAGCTGAATACTACTGTTCATTCACCTCTGCTGGATCTGACGGCGCATTTCAGCGGCTTCTCCCTCCTCTGCACTGGTGCACTGCAGAGAACGCCCCTGGGCGCTTCGGCAGAAAAACTAGAGAGTATATTTTCTGAAAGAGCTTTTTTCCCCTCTATAAGAGTATATATTTCTCTAAAAGAGCGCACACACGGAACGTCTTTTTAAAGATGCCTTTCCGATTGTGTGTTATTCCTGGTTGCGGTCGTTATCTCTCAACTTCGGATGGTCATGATCGCTGTCTTTCGTGTCTGGGCCCGACCCACACGGAGGCAGCTTTTGTGAATGGTTCATGTTCTCACTGCGACAACGTTGCGGTCGCAGCTCCCCAGCCTCGATCCTTCTACCTATGGGTATGAGGTCAGCGTGGCTAGCACTGGGGGCGATTTAGGAACCCCAAAGGGATTGTCTCCGCCAGGTATCCCCCCGCGGACCTCCCATTCCCCAGCACGCTCGTCTGCCCCAATTGGGCTTCAGATGAGTTCACCGGCTCGTCTCATGGCGAGTCTGGCTTCTTGTTCGGAGTCCACGAAGATGATGAGCTCTCGAGCGCAGCATCGGAAAGCGGCTTGTCCAGTCGGACGCAGAAGCCTCAGCTGGGCTTCCCCCTTTGGGGATGATTGCCCAGTCACAGGCCGATGCCGAAATGATGGACATGCTTTCCCGGGCCGCTCAAAGCAGCCACGCCCCACTCCAGTGCCATTCTTCCCGGAAGTGCATGAGGAGCTGACGAAGTCATGGGAGGCACCTTTTACTGGCCCCGACTCTGCAGGTCCCCCGCTCTCACTACCCTCGATGGTGGGGCAGCCAAGGGTTATACGGTGATTCCCCAGTGGATAAGGCGCTCGCGGTGCACCTATGCCCGCAGAGCGCCGCCACCTGGCGTGGACGCCCTAGGCTCCCATCCAAGCCCTGTAGGCTCACGTCGTACCTGACGGCTAAAGCCTACAGTACTGCTGGACAAGCCGCCACTGCCCTGCACGCCATGGCTCTCCTGCAGGTCCACCAAGCCAAGGTGCTGAAAGAACTGCATGAGGGTAGTTCCGCCCCAGATTTGATGCAGGAACTGTGCTCGGCGACCGACCTCGCTCTCCGGGCGACAAAGGTCACGGCGCGGTCTCTCGGGTGGATGATGGCCACACTAGTGGTCCAGGTGTGCCACCTTTGGCTCAACCTGGTCGAGATGTGCGAGGCCGACAAGACACAGTTCCTTGCTGCCCCCATTTCCCAGGTGGGCCTATTCGGCGACACCGTCGAGGACTTCGCCCAGCAGTTCTTGGCGGTGAAGCAGCAGACGGAGGCAATCCAGCACATCCTGCCCCGGCACGGCTCAAAATCCCGCACTCCGTCTGCTTATCACCAAGGGCGTCCCCCTGCGGTGACTGCACCGGCTCCGCCGCAGCCCGCCCCTTCGCCCCGGCCCCAGCGTGGAGCCCACTGCAGGAAGCCGACGCCACCCATCTCACAACCGGCACCAAAGAACCCACGGATGTCCTCGAAGCGCCCCTGAGATGGGCGACCCAGGGACGAGGGAACCCACTCACGTAGAGCTGGTAAGAAGACCACTCCATACCCCGGTGGAGGGCCGGGTGGAAAATCTTTTGTTGCCTTTTTGTTTGATTTCGCCGCATGCCCAAGTGGCTGTGGTACCCAACAGTTCAGCAAAAGAGCAGCTTCCTTCCTCCCTGGGTCACATACCCGGTGTGTACGGTCGTCACCACGACTACCATCCACGGGCTTTTTCTTGCAGGATTGGCACTCCAGCGGTGGCCTTTCTGCCCCTGAGTGCCCAGCTGTGGCACACAGCCGCCCCCGATGTGGCAGTCTCCATGGGTTACGAGGACAGGCCTCTTCCTCCCCCATCCCAGGCTGTTCCGGGGGTGGTCACAAGGAGCCAGATAAGTGCATCGATGTCCCTAGACTCAGCACGTTAAGGGAGGTGGGCATTCGCATTCTCAACTATCTCTGGCTAATCCTAGCTCACTCACGAGACGTTGTGTGTGCACAGGGACCTGGTGCTCTCACACCTCAGCTGACTAGGGCTTCGGGTCAGCTGGGAAAAGAGCAAGCTCCTCCTGGTTCAGAGCATCTCTTTTCTCAGATTGAAGTTGGACTTACCTTACGAATGAGTGCGCCCAGTCAGTGCGTTCAAACAGGGAACAGCGGTTCCACTGAAACTTTTTCAGAGGCTCCTGGGGCATATGGCATCCTCGCCGGTGGCCACCCCGCTCAGGTTGATGCATATGAGGCCGCTTCAGCACTGGCTCCAGACTCGAGTCCCAAGATGGGCATGGCGCCACGGGACACGTCGTGTGGCCATCACGTCGGTCTGTTCGTCTTTTCAGCCCTTGGACCGACCTCTCGTTTCTACAAGCAGGTGTTCCTTTAGAACTGGTCTCCAGGCGCGTCGTGGTCATGACAGATGCCTCCAAAATGGGCAGGGGCACTGTTTGCAATGGGCACACAGCCGCCGGCCTCTGGACGGGCCTGTGACTGCATTGGCACATCAACTGCCTCGAGTTGTTGACAATTCTGCTTGCCCTGCGGAGGTTCCGGCCGTTGATCCAGGGCAAGCACGTGTTGGTTCGGACAGACAGCACGGCAGAGGTAGCATATGTCAACCGCCAAGGCGGTCTGCACTCTCATGTATGTCACAACTTGCCCGCCGTCTCCTCCTCTGGAGTCAGCAGCACTTCAAGTCGCTGCGAACCACTCACATCCCGGGCAACCTCAACACTACAGCAGACGCGCAGTCACGGCAGGTTACCCTCAGGGGAGAGTGGAGACTCCACCCTCAGGTGGTCCAGCTGATTTGGATTCGATTCAGACTTCGCCTCCCAAGAATCCTCCCACTGCCCGCTCTGGTATGCCCTCACCGAGGCTCCCCTCAGCATAGATGCGCTGGCACATTGCTGGCACCCTGGCCTACGCAAATATGCATTTCCCCCAGTGAGCCTGCTTGCACAGACCCTGTGCAAGGTCAGGGAGGACGAGGAGCAGGTCGTCCTGGTAGAACCCTACTGGCCCACCCAGACGTGGTTCTCGGACCTCATGCTCCTCGCGACAGCTTCCCCCTGGTGAATTCCCCTGAGGAAGGACCTTCTCACGGAACACGGAAGACCTAAGCTGTCTCCCACCCGTGGTGGTAGACACGATCACTCAGGCTAGGGCCCCCTCTACAAGGCGCCTGTATGCCTTTAAGTGGCGTCTGTTCGCTAAGTGGTGTTCTTCCCGACACGAAGACCCCCAGAGATGCGCAGTCAGATCAGTGCTTTCCTTCCTGCAGGAGAGGCTGGGAGGGAGGCTGTCCCCTTCCACCTTGAAGGTGTACGTTGCCGCCATAGCAGCACACCACGACGCAGTCGACGGTAAGTCCTTAGGGAAGCACGACCTGATCATCAGGTTCCTAAGAGGTGCCAGGAGGCTGAATCCCTCTAGACCGTGCCTCATTCCCTCATGGGACCTCTCCGTAGTTCTTCAGGGTCTACAGAGAGCCCCCTTTGAACCTTTGCAGTCAGCCGAGCTTAAGGAACTCTCTTTGAAGACTGCCCTCCTGACTGCGCTCACTTCCATCAAAAGGGTAGGTGACCTGCAAGCGTTCTCTGTCAGCAAAACGTGCCTGGAGATCGGTCCGGGTTACTCTCACGTGATCCTGAGACCCTGACCGGGCTATGTGCCCAAGGTTCCCACCACCCCTTTAGGGACCAGGTGGTGAACCTGCAAGCGCTGCCCCAGCAGGAGGCAGACCCAGCCCTGTCGTCGCTGTGTCCGGTGCGCGCTTTACGCATCTATTTAGATCGCACGCAGAGCTTTAGAATCTCTGAGCAGCTCTTTATCTGCTTTGGTGCACAGCGGAAAGGAAGCGCTGTCTCCTAGCAGAGGATCGCCCACTGGCTCATTGACACCATAACTATGGCATATGTCGCCTAGGACATGCCACCCCCGGTAAGGCTACAAGCCCATTCTACCAGGGGTGTAGCGGCTCCCTGGGCCCTGACCAGGGGTGCCTCTCTAACAGACATTTGCAGAGCAGCGGGCTGGGCAACACCCAACACCTGTGCAAGGTTCTACAACCTCCGGGTGGAACCGGTTTCATCACAAGTAGTGGCACGCAACACAAGCGGATAAGCCCGGGATAGCTGGCAGGGTGTATCGCTTGCACATAGCGCTTTCCACCTCCCTTGGAGCTGAAGACGTGCACCATTAATTCCCAGTAGTGTTCACAAACTTTGTTCCCTGATTGACTTCCTCCGAGCCCTGTGGCAGTCGAGTTTTCGGAGAGACTCGCTGCCAGCCCAGTACACACGCTAACTAAGAGCCCTGTTCTGGGGTAGGTGCTCCGCATGTGGCGGTTCCCTGTAAGGCTAACCCCATGCGATTATATATCTTCCGCTAATTCGTTTCCCTGTTGGCAAACTGCGTCTTCCTTGGGCAGAGCCCCTCTGCCCCAGTCTCCATGTTTGTAGTAACTCCTCCCCCATTGGGCAGGCTCTACCTTGAAAACTCTTCACATGGTTGGAAAGACCATGCGACGTATTTTTCCACTTAAATATCCCCCCTCGCTTTGGGCGAGGTGTGGTCTCCACGGTGTCTTCCCCTTGGGAGGGACACCCCCCGACTAGACCTGGCGGCCCAGTCAGATAATCCCCCTTCTTTTTTAGGGAGTGGAAAAAAAGAAGGGGAAAAGAGGCCACGACTGGGTTAAGACTGTCTCTATCTTTTGGGTAGTCAACTTGTCCCCAAAAAGGGCAGTTCGACACTCATAACTATGCCTTTTATCAAAGACCAGAGGTGTCTCGGGCTCCCAAGAGTGACCCCTAGTGTCACTACATCGACACAACGTCTCGTTCCCTCTATCAGGGAACGGAGGTTACACAAGTAACCATGACGTTCTGTGGCTTTTCTGTTGTGGTGTGGCTTATTTTTGTTGTGTTGTGGTTTATTTCCGTTTTGTTGAGGCTTTCTAAAATAATGTTGAATATAAAAAAAAACTCCAAAAACACGAGCTGCGAACATTAGACTTTTGTACAGCTTTATACAGTGCACGCTATTGATGAAATAAGTCTATCCCTCACAGCCTAAATATGCCCCTACTCTGCCCTATTCATAAAATACATAAAATGCAGTCATGTGCGCTAATTGGCTACTGCAGACAGAGCTCCAAAAAGGGGCAGGAGCTCCAAATAGCCACCCCACTATACCTAGCTCCATGAGCTATACCTACTTGATCATTGATCTGAGTAAGAGCATAGCGCCCTCTGCCTATTTTCAATCACAACAATAACAGTTATTTTGTTTTACATCAGCCTGCTTATTTTAGCTGATGCATTCATCAAGAGCAGCATACAGCACACAGCAAGTTTAAAACAAACCTAAACATTAATAAATTAATATTAATTGAAGCAATTGTCTTAATAATATTATTAATTGAAATTGAATAAACTGTTTACATGACATAGAATGATGGTTATGGCATTATAAAATATATGTTCAGATTTAGATATTAATTTTCATGTGAATGTATGCATGATCTATGTGACATCATTTACAAACTACTTGATACCTGTTCATTTTAAGCAATTTGCATTAAGTGCTTGCTTGGCAAATCTGTGGCATTTACATACCAGGTATATTCATACCTTCTCCATCATTAATTCTATTTAATTTCCCATGATATATCTGTTAATGATGCCTCCTATCCACAATCCAGAATTTATTCATAATACTGTTGATACAACAGAGTGAAAGAGAAAACTTGTTTGGGAATGTACCTATCTTCCCTACTTTTGTTGTAGCATGAACCATATGTGCCCAACCCTTCGTGATTTATTTTCACCAAACACAAGATTTACAGGAATTAAGGTCTCAGCTCTGCATGCAAACTGTTGTTTACCAGAATGAGACTTACAAAGATTTCCCTGGGAATCACTTTTTTTTTTGTTTTTTTTTTTTTTGTTCAGTGTCTTTCATTTTAGCTTGATGTAGTTAAAAAGTCAAGTTAAAATGTACTTATAAATGAAAACTTTTCTGAGATTACTTTCACTGTTGGAGGCAGCTGTATTGAGTGTACTATACTCTCAGTTGGTTTAGGTAAAAAGTGTCTGTCATATGTCAAATAAATTCTGAATTACTTACTGAAATGCAAAACACTACCCCAGTGCCCAAAGCGGTAAGTGTTGTTGGGCGTATGGGCACAGGTAAGCTCCATTTTCCTCTTGTAATATCCACAGTGGCGCCAAAAGCGACATGTGAAAAGAGTTGTTTTCAGTTGTACAGGCTGTAATACAATGAAGAGGAATGTATATTTTATCAACTTTAACCCCAAACCTAAACCTGACCATAAGTGGTGTAAAAATGTGAAGTTAGAAGAAAAAATCCAACCTCCGAATAATCACTGATTATGCGAACACCATTGCTGTTTCCAGCAACCATTTGTGTTCTTCTTATAACAGAATACATGACAGAATATAAAATAAACAGATTGGTAAATGAAATATTGAAATTAAGAGTGTGAATATGGTTTTATTTATCTATTTTATTATACAGGTTCCATATGTGTTATAAGGTGTAGGTACAATTCTAAAGACATACATAAAAAGACATACAGTCCACCTTATTTTCAGTAAAATAAAAGAAATTAAATGAACATTGTTTCATGGAAATTTAGAATAGCTGAAACATGACAATTTAATTATGATTATGCACATTTCACATTATAATTTAACATTTAAAATCTCTTTTAAGTTACATAAACATAATTGCAAATAATTTCCCTTGATCATTTCCCATCAGTTGATTTAAGACATTTCAGAGGTTGTATCTTATGAAAAATTCTTGTCTGTTTTATAAATCTAAAAGACATTAAACCCATAAAGCATACCATTGTGAATCATATTATAGGTTAGCTTCATGGCTGAGTTATAATTTTTATGCATTCTCTATCTCACACCACTTTTATCTCTACAACCTCTGTTTTCTAACTCACAGAGTACAGATAAACACTAAAAACAAAACTTTTGATGTGGGAAATCCCTATTTCCATCCTTTATAGTGGCTTCATAAGCTTTCCAGATGAACTCTTGAGTAACACAAAGTACAACATATAACTGTTTGATTTGTTTTACTTTTATTTTCACTTGTATGAGCTGTGGTTATACGAAATAATTAAAATGACAACAGTTTTCAGATTTAGTATATAAAACGGGTCCAGCTTTGTGATCGATGGTGTTCAATATTTTATTTACTGTGGCTTTTACGTACATGGAAAAGTGTGTGGACTATTGGTGATAGAAATCATGACAAATTACAGCTCCACTAGCATAAGGTTATAGGAAAACAGAAAAGAGATATGACTTCATATAGGAAGCCAAGATGGTGCGTCTGAGTTCTGTTTAACCTCCGTGACATTTCTGGTAGGTGATGAACGTGGCTCTGGGCTTCACTTGTAGTTCAGCCAGCGTCTGGTGCAGCTGAACAGGTTTTCCACTGTAAGCGAGATCCACACTTCCAGCAAGCTCTGGTCTCATCTTCAGTAACTTCTGCTGCAGTTTCCCAATGGTATCGGTGCTTCTCAGCTTCAGAGGAATGGTGGTACCATTGGAACCATTGAAGATATTCACATGAATGGGTCCAGAAATTGGTGGAACTGGTCCTTGAACCTGGAGAACGCTGTGGGTTGTGTTTTCAAACACCTGATGGAAGGGAACTGGTACTGTGTCTTTGGGGTCTCCTTTTACACACTGCTGGGGTCCACAGTATTCCTGTAGATGCCTCAGGTACAGAGTCTGAAAGAGAATCAGGACATTCTGATAATGTGAGTGACAATAAATAAATAAGGTTGGACACAAGTGAGAATTGCAGCACTTTCATTTGACCATACATAACACAGTTACCCAAAATTTAAAGATTCAATTACGAATTGGCTCCTTTTCAATTCATGAATTGGAATTACATGAAGAGGAATTTACTGAGGTACAAACAATTCAACACACAAATTTCGCATGGCCTCGGTAGCTCAGCGAGTATTGACGCTGACTACCACCCCAGGAGTCATGAGTTCAAATCCAGGCTGTGCTGAGTGACTCCAGCCAGGTTTCCTAAGCAACCAAATTGGCCTGGTGGCTAGGGAGGATAAAGTCACATGGGTAACCTCCTCTTGGTCGCTATAATGTGTGGTTCTTGCTCTCGGTGGGGTGCGTAGTGAGTTGTGCGTGGATGCTGCGGAGAATAGCGTGGGCCTCCACACGTGCTACATCTCTGTGGTAACGTGCTCAACAAGCCACGTGATAAGATGCGTGGATTGACGGTCTCAGACGCGGAGGCAACTGAGATTTGTCCTCTGGATTGAGGCGAGTCACTACGCCACCATGAGTACATAGAGCGCATTGGGAATTGGACATGTGAAATTGCGGAGAAAAAAACCAAAACATTTTGCAACATAACAAAATTACACCAATTTTTACTAAATATGCTACAAATCAGAAAATTTGTTTCTGATTTGTAGCATTGTAGAATTGCTTGTGTTCAAAAGTGTCAAAAATGAACACAACCATCAAAAATTATTTCAATTTTCCCATATAAAAATAAACATTGATTTAAAAAAAATATATATATTTAATGAAGCACAAAGTGGTCCAATAAAATTAAATGTATTAGATATTTAATATGATTAAATACAATTACAATATATGCCATTTCAAACATTACTTTTCAATTTCATCTATGTTTATGGAAACACCCCATATGTTTTTGTTTATATATTTACACTTACAGCATAAATTTGAATTTCATTCCATTTTAATTCTATAAATCTAATTCCGTACATTCAAATTTAAATTACGGTTCTGCATCTTATTTCTTACCACAGATTGGAGCAAAAAAAAAAAAAAAAAAAAAAAAAGGCTTTCTCAATTTGATTCATGTTAAAAAAAAAAAAAATAAAAAATACATTTAATGGTTGCACAGCTGAATATCATTTTACTTAAGAACATCAGTAGTGTTGAGTGTAAAGTTCCTAAAACTGACAGTTTAACGATCTTATTAAAAACCCATCAAATCTTAGGCTAAATGACTGTCTGCATTAAAACTGTATCTTATTTAAAACCATTTGTAACTTGTAATAATTTTACCTGTTCTGGCCAAACATCTGGACTAGCCATACTGCTTTGAAATCTCTCTTTTGTTTATTCTTTTTAGTCCTTTGCTTGTTGTGTTCTTTTTGCAGATGCCAGTTTCATTACCCAAAATATGGATAGTACGACCTGTTATACCCATTCAGACTGATTTGTCCCGCCCAGGTTTCAGTGGAGATGAATGGCAGGTATAAAAACATTCTGTCATTGGGGGCGTGTCTGGGTAATGTACTTCTTCTTCCTTAACTTGAATTTTAACAACTACCTTTGTCCTGTTGTGGCAACTCCTGTCATTTGGACTAGCACAGATAAATGAATATTCCAAATAAGGTGTTTACATGACCCCAGAATTCCAGATAAGGAACTATAGTATGACCAAATTCCAATCTTACTTTTCATATGCATGTAAACATGATCTATGCGACATGACAGTATTTATATACTATGTGTAACCTGTTTATAATAAACAGTTTATAATAAATGCAAGCAATTGGTGATGTATACCTACCACAAATGTTCATACCTGCTCTAACATTAGTGACATTTGATTTGATTTGCCATAATATATCTTTTAATGCTGCCTGCCATCCACAAACCAAAAATTACAGTCTGATATTGTTGATACTACCTGAAAATTACA